>NC_135717.1:72602864-72902864 GCF_964656455.1 Halichoerus grypus | reverse complement strand
GTGGATAAATAAGGAATAGTGTCATTAAGTCACCTGGGCCTTTGACACTTGGAATGAGAGTGTCTGCTCTTGAAATGGTTGTGGCCTGCGATGGAGGCGGTGATAATTTTGGCCTATGCATTGTGGCATGGGCAGAGATGGATCCCTGCCTCAGTTTCTCACTGGAGAGAAACTCCTCACTTCTCCCCAGTGAGAAACTGAGGAGTGAAGCTGGGTGTCAGAGTATTATCTGTACAGTGACTCCATGCATTGCTGGACTACCACACTGAAGCCAGGGCTTGGTTCTCTTGGCGTGTTTGTCCTTTGTCGCTGGTTCATGTTCCTGTAGGTTTTTATAACAACACTGGAGTTTACTTACTGTAAGTTGCCTCTGTTAGAAACTGGAGCTTATTCCAACCTCCATTAGCTTTTATTTCTTCTTAGAAGAGCCAAATGTAATAAAATCAGAAGCCAGCAGTTGCTGACAAGCACAAGGTTTACCGTGGCTTTGGCTTTTATAAAAGTGTTTGCCATACATAAAACATCCTGACATTTCATGGTTGTTTTTTTTTTCCCTTGTCCACCAAAGTAAGATAGTCATAAATAGAACTTTTAAGAATTCCCTAGCTAAATTGTGGAGGAAAATTAGAGGAATTTTAAGGATGAGTGTGAGAGCACATGCATGCCTTTGGCCACATGCTTGGGCCACTGGTATATAGATGACTTAAGAGAGTATTTAGACTATATGCCAGTACAGTATGCTGTGTGCAGTGGGTTCCCTCTTGAGCCGAGACATTTTAGTAAAGATTTAAATTGGTTTTCTTTCTTTCTTTTTTTTTTTTTTTAGTTTTCTAGGTTCTCCTGCATCAAAACCAATAATTTGGTACTATTTAAATTAATACTAATATTAATAATAAATTGGTACTGTTAGTGAAGTTTTATTAAATATATATGCTATATACACAAATGTATGCGTGTATATAAACCATATGAGGTAGTTGGTGTCTCCAAATATGTAGCTGAGGAAACTAGGCTCTCAGAGAGGTCATTTAAGACTTTGCTCAAGGTCACTCAGCTACAAAAAAAAAATCACAATTTAAACCCAGATCAGCCCAATTAAACCTATTTCACTTCTTCATTCTACTTTAGTCTCATTCTAGATACACTCTTTTAGTCATTTAGGTAGATTCTGTTCTCATCCCTTATCTTACACTATGCATTCTTTCTAAAATGATTTCAGTTACTCCTGGTTTTAGCTGCAACCTATATGTTGCTAACCACCAAAATATGTGTTTATCCCAGGTGGTCTGAGTTTCAGAGGAGTATTTTTTTACCTAGCCTGCCTATACCTTCAGGGTATTCTATGGGTACATTGTAGTACTGCAGATTTCAAAACTGAGCTTGTTATCTTTTACATACACACTGTCCCCAGTATTATTTTTATTATTTATTTATTTATTTTTTTAAGTAGGTTCCATGCCCAGCATGGAGTCCAGTGCAAGGCTTGAACTCACGACCCTGAGATTCAGACCCAAGCTGAGATCAAGAGTCAGACACTTAACCAATTGAGCCACCCAGGCGCCCCAGTATTACTAATTTTAATTGGTAGTAATACTGTACATACAGACATAGATGCCGGAAGTCTCACTTATCCTTTCTTCACTTACGGTTGTCCTCTCTACCTGATCCCTATTGGTCAGGTCCTCCAGATGTCTCTTAAATTCATTATTTCCTTTGCATTGCAAGCTTTTTATCATTTCTCACCTGAACTATTAATGATAAAGTCCCTGTAACCAGTCTTCTGGCCTTTGATTTCAAATTTATTCTATTTACTGAATTCATGTTATTTTTTTCTAACATGCACATCTGATCACTCTCTGAAATCACGTAGTAACCGTCCACTGTCTGTAGCAAAGACTTAGAACTGATGGCTCATGGGATTCACTTAGAGAGAATTTTATTTGACCACTGGGGTGTTGGCATCATGTGGCTGATCATCATTTATTTAATTATATTGGTAGAATAGATGGTAAAATCCTTTTCATAGAGGCTATAGTTGGCAATAATTAGATGAAAACTGCTTAATGATAGTTTTTAATTGTGGGGTACTGAGGTTATCCAGGCTAGCTAATCATTTTTAGTCATACTCTATAAGGAAATCTGTGTAAAGAAATATAAAGGAAAAATTCAGTTTTGTTTTAAAAGTATTTTTTAACACTTTTATGAAGTAATTTCTAGCCTCTTCTTTATTCTGATTGATTTATACGATGGATATGCATTAGCATAGGTAATTTAAGGATTCTGACTTTAAAGAAAATAATGATATTCCTGCGTCACGTTTCCCAGTACTACATATCTCTTTAGACCCTACTGGCTCTTGAAGTGGAGTACGTAAGATATTAGCTGGAGAACTAACAACTCTTGAAATCCAGTAGGTATTAGCATGAGAACAATTTTTGTAATGGAATTTCCTAAGACAGATTGAAATGCTTGGTTTCTCTGAGGCTTCAAAATTTTGACTATTCATTATTGTCAAGTACTATTTTTAATTGTGTCAGTGCTAATATTCCAGGAAAGCAAAGGATACTTATTAAACACTTTGTTGGTGAAATAAATTATAAAAACATTATAAAAATTATAAAAACTATTGCATTATATGTGAGCAGAACAGCCAGGTATTGCCTGTGTGGTAGAGTATAAAATATTTTAAGAAATTATTAGAACCTGATTCTTTTATGATTTCCTAGAACGTATGTCTTTATTTAAAAACAAATGTGTGATGAATAAAATTGACTGTAAAATACTCCCAATGACTTAGAAGTTAAGAATTGTATCCACATCAAAATGAAAAATTGCACTGTTTACATTTTAAGTTATATCTTTAAATTATTTTAAAAGCTTATCTATCAAGCTTAAACTTAACATCAGGAGTAGAAATCTGGAATGATTAATGTAAGTTCAAGTTTTATTCCATGAGGTAAAGAGAATAGTGACTTGTCCTATCAGATATAAAACATAAAGCTCCACTAAAGCAGTATGCTGGCTCAAGAATATACATATAGATCTTTGAAACGGAACAGTGATTCCAGACCTCTGCAGATCTAGCAGCTGCTTGTTCAGCATTAGCAAACCACTATCCTAAGAAGTTTATACTTACTCTATAGGTATAAAGGAGCTACTTAGTATTCTGAATAGGTGAGTAAATTTTAGATGAATTAGAGACAGCGGAAACAGGAAATAGAGACCAGTCATGGGAGTGTTGCACATGATCGAAGCAGAGATTAAACAAAAGGCATTGGAAGAGAGAAGGAAAGTAATGGGAGAGGATGAGTAGTAGTTTAGGAGGACGTGAAGAGCAGCTGATTAAAGGAGTAAAATGGAAGGATGAGAGATAAATGTTTCTAATCTTTTAGTGGGATTACTGGGATGGCCATGGTACCACAGACCAAAAAAAGAAACTGGTTTGGTGCAAAGGATCCATATAGGAAGGCACATATAAATGGTAAAGATACGACAATTAAATTCCCACTACTCAGGGAGCACATGTTACTGTTGAAATATTGTATTTGTTTATGTTTGTATATTCTACCGGATTTATAAACTCTGTGCAGGAAGCCCACATTTTTGTTTTTCATCTTTCTGTCCCTGGGGCCTGGCACACTGCCTGATTTGGAGTTCACACTTGGTCAATACTTGTTGAATGAGAGAGGGAGAACTTGTGAAATTTCTGTGCCAGCTCTGTCACCCACTAGCAGATTGACCATTGGCGAGTTCTTTAAGCTCTCTAAGCTGCAGTTTTCTTACATATAAAAGGAGGGTCATAGTAGTACCACACATATCTACTTCATAGTATTCAGCCACATAAAATGCTTAGGGGTATGCCTGACACATGACACGAGCTCAGTAAATGTTAGTGATTACTTTTATTTCCTGGCATTTGTGGCTTTTATGATCTGACTCCAGGCTGCTTTTCTAAGTTTGTATTCTAATATTAGCTTTTGCTCTCCCTGCTGTCTGGAATGCTATCCGTTTATGTATTCAGTAGTTCATCAAGGAAGTATTTTTTGAGGACTTCGTATTTACCTGCCGCTGGTTTGGATGCTGTGTAAGCAAGGTCCTTGCTTTGTAGTTCTTATATTCTAGAGAGGCAACAGATATACAGAGCAAGTAAGCAAATAAAAGAATTGAATTATTTCACAAAGTAGTAAGTACCGTGAAAAATATAAAACAGTTGCGTATAATTACTTTAATGGGATGGGAAGTTAAAGGTCATTTGGATTGGTATCAGATCAGGCCTGAGAGAAGTGTGTTTGAGCCTGATGACAGAGGCCAGAGGTTAAAAGATCTCTCCACTTTATATATCCCTTTTTCAGTCCAGATCTCCCAGATGTTCTCTCTCTACCTCTTTCTTCTGTCTCTCTCAGTCCTATTCCCTTTTCTTCAATTGGAAGCATGGTTGAAAAGCCAGCATGAAATTAGGAGGATATACTACTAGAGAGAATGGAAGGAAGGGTGAAATGGCATTTTGAAGGAAAAATATAATAGGACATTTTAACATATGGGTAGAGGAGACTAAAATGTCAAAGAGAGTACCAAGGTTTTAAGCCTTGGAGTCTAGAGGCTTGTAGTTAGTGTGGGAGTGCAACTTTTGTAAATGGTTTATCTGTACAGCTTTGGAGTTAATTCCAGGAATTGTGTTTTTCATTGTCTCCTAGAGTTGTTGGTGGAGTTATGCAGTTGAAATTTTTGTTGTCTTTGTTTTCAGTTTCATTTGTCTGCAAATGTGAAGTGGACTTTTCATTTTGATGCAGTGAACACTAGAAAGTGTGTTTTACTATAGAGATTTCGTGGCTATTGCCTATTTGTGTTGTCTATAGCTATTTACACATGGCAGAACCTTTCAAGTCAGTACTTTTAGGTGGTGAGCATTATAGGCATTATAGTGAAATCTAAGATTGTGAAAAGTGAGTGCTAGAATATTTTGAGCCCTGCCTACACATTTTATTTACTTTAAAGAAATCTATATTCATCTCAGTAATTTGTAGAGTTCATTACAGTTATTAGTCTTAGAATATGTCGAAACATTATAAAGCTGTTTTCCTCTCGTAGACAAAGTGATCTTACATTAGTCAGTTTTGCCCATACTTCTTACTGTCTATAATAGTCTATTTCATTTTCTTACCTACTAATCTGATCTCTTTTTGTTGTTGTTTAAAAATGAAAAGTTACATCTTTTCCTGGTGATAGATATAAATTGAAGGACTGACCTGAGTTTTATCTTTTAACTATTTCTTGGTTTAATTCTTTGCAAAGTGAACTTATCCTGACTTTCTAAGAAGAATCTGGGAATGAGCAAATTATATTGTAGAAGGATTGTAGAAGCTCCTTAGGTAGGAGCTGTTGGGCTATATGAGTACTGGAAATTTTTAGAGCAAAACCCTTGAGTTTTTTAAAGTGAGACTGAGGTAATAGGGTTTTTTCCCCCTACTCTAGAGGTTATTCTTTTGCTCTTAAAGCCTTCGGCTGATACCTTTGATCCTTTTAAATTATATTTCTAACTTCTGCAGAATTTCTTTGGATATATTACCACACTCTTCTGTAGTTGATTTATAACCCTAAAATTATTATTTTCAAGTTGCAAGTTATTTGTTTTCCTACTGATTTTAACATAGTGTCCAATGGTACTATATTTGTTTTTCAGGTATCTCAACACCCAGTTTATTAAAAAGAATAAATTGACAGAAGCTGACCTTCAGTATGGCTATGGTGGTGTAGATATGAATGAACCACTTATGGAAATAGGAGAGGTAGGAAATTCTTTAAATGACTAGCAAACATGAGAGTGTTTTTATATGTATTGAGGGAATTTGATTCACTGTCCTTTTTTTTAAGGACACCATGTTGACTATCTTAACATTGTCGAGATTTAAAACATCCTAAATGTTAAGTTAATAAAACACTGCAGTGATTTCCTAAGAATCGTCACATAGATGAGAACAGAAGAGATATGATTAGTATTATTTTAATAATTAAATTAATGATGGATGAATAAATGACAGGTTAATAGTTCCACTATGTGAAAAAGCTCATAAAAAGTCTTTAGGAAAATACTTTCTAAGAGTATTCAGAAAATACTCTTGAGGTTCTTGTAGTTAAAAAGTGCAAAAGTCAAGGCGCCTGGGTGGCTCAGTTAGTTGAGCATCCGACTCTTGATTTCAGCTTAGGTCGTGATCTCAGGGTTGTGGGGTTGAGCCCTGTGTCGGGCTCTATGCTGAGTGTGGAGCCTGCATAGGATTCTTTCTCTCGCTCCCTCTCCTTCGGCCGCTCCCCTCACCTAATGTGCACGCATGCTCCTTCTCTTTAAAAAAAATAAAGTGCAAAGGTCATAGGCCTAAAAGAGATCCTAAAAGAGAGGATATACAGATTTATGGATATAACAAATTTAACTTTAAAAAGTAATTAAGTTCAGAGTAAAACAATGAAGTGTGGAGATCAAGTAGTTCTTTCAGATTCTTGAGGTACAGTACAAATTTAAATGTGGAAAATTACATAAAGCATATATTCACTGTGAAAGAAATACTCCAGTACAATGTTTGTTTATTCATGTAATATGTATTTATTGAGTAGCCAGGTACTGGTGATACAATGGTGAACAGACAGAAGGTCTCTGTCCTCATGGGGAAGCAATGCCAAATAAGAATAGAAATTAATGTGAAATTGTGGTGAGTGTTAATGAAAGAAATAAACAGCTAAGATGCAGCATTAGTAGAAATTTTATTTAGAATAATCCTTTTGGAAAGAAATTTGTCGTTGTCTTTCAGTAGACTTTAAAATGCGCAATATCTGGTAACCAGATAATCCCATGTCTGGTAATCTGTACTGTGAAAATAATAAATAACAGGAAAAAAGTTCAAATATTTAAAAGTGTTCCTTGTGGGGCACCTGGGTGGCTCAGTTGTTAAGCGTCTGCCTTCGGCTCAGGTCATGATCCCAGGGTCCTGGGATTGAGCTCCGCATCTGGCTCCCTGCTCAGCGGGAAGCCTGCTTCTCCCTCTCTCTCTGCCTGCTGCTCCCCCTGCTTATTATACTCACACTCTCTCTCTGTGTCAAATAAATAAATAAAATCTTTAAAAATTAAATATTATTGAACAACCCCTTTCTTATACCATACACAAAAATAAACTTAAAGTGGGTTAAAGATCTAAACAATTTAATTAATGCCTAAAAAGCAATAATAAACTATTGGGACTACACCAAAATAAATAATTATTGTCAATAAGGGTGACTAATGGGTAGACCATCTAAATGTCTAATATCCAACAGTAAAAACTATACATAGATGAATATGTACAGTATGATTTTGTTATGAAGGCAAAGAGATAAATTAGTAGTAGAAAACAGTTCATAGAAACTTTAATAAAGGGGAAAATATTTCATGAAAAAATCTGGACACATTATGTGTTTAATAGGAATAAAACTATAGGGGAAAAAGGATGTAGAGTAACAGATTAGTGGGAAATAGTAGTTGCTTTAGTTCATAGGACTATTAGTGAATATTTTAATAATTGTCCCTTATCACCAACACCATCAAGCTCACTCTTCCTCCCAGAGGAAGTCACCATAAACAATATGTCTTTCCTGAATTTTACCTGTGCATTTGCATATAAATACTTATACTATGCACATGATGGTTTAATTTGGTATTTTAAACATTAATGGTATCATATCATATGTACCATAATGATAGCATACCATATATCTTGCAACTTGTATTTCTTGCTTGTTTTGTTTTGTTTTTTGGTTAATGTGTCTAGTTCTTTGCACATAAGTTTATTTTTGTGAGAGCTCAGTATTCTATAATAGGAATATAGAATAATTTATTAATCATTTATTAAACTATTCTCCTTAGTTTTTAGTTCTTTGTTGTTATGAACAATTCTGCTGTGAATATCATTGTTCATTTATTCATTTATTAAAAATTTTTTGAACCCCTCTGTGTGCCAGGCACTTTTCTATATACTAAGAATACAGTAGTGAACAAAGTAGACACAGATCTTACATTTAGGGAGTTAACATTTATGTATATATCTCTTTGTACACAAGCAGACATTTTCTTAGAGTGGGTACCTGAAAGTGGATTTTCTGGGTCTAAGCACACCCTGAATTTTGATAGCTCCTCCAGTTTGCTTTCAAAAGGCTTCATAGTTTGTTCTCCTGTCATAGCTAATAACATCTCATTTTCTTTATCACCTTTTCCCCGTTTGTGCTATTTAAAAAGCAAAAAATAAGGGAAAACTTGAAGAATGGTCCTTGTGGGATGGCGGATGCTTTTACTTATTTGAAATAGGATAAAGTTACCCCAGGGAAATAGAATAGAGAGGCTAAAACCAGAATAATGGCTGTGTAGATGCAATTATATTGGAAACAGAGGAGCAATCAATTTTTGATACTGGAATAATTTGTACTCTTTATGGGAAAAATATATTGGAGTTTAAATATGAAAGGCAAGACTTGAAAACTTTTGGATGGCAATATAAGAGCACACATATCCCTGACATTAGAGTAAGGAAGTTCTTAAAAGACAAGAAAAATACAAACAATAAAGGAAAAGATTGATAACTTTGAGACATTAAAGTATAATGTATTTTTACTAAAAAAACACTATAAAGGAACTCAAAAGTTAAGTCACAAACTATGACTGCAATATATAAAACTGTCAAGGGATTAATTTCTACAATATATAAAAAACTTCTAGTTTTTATTAAGAACAAGATAAATACTATGGACTTGTGGGCAAAAGAGATGAATTGGCATTTCACAGAAAAAAACTTAAGATGTACAATAAACATACAAAAAGATGCCCAGCCTCACACAAGAAGATGCCAGTTAAAACCACAAGAATTTACCAAAACAATCTACAAATTCAGTGTAATCCCTATCAAAATACCAATAGCATTTTTCACAGAACTAGAACAAATAATCCTAAAATTTGTATAGAACCACCAAAGACCCCAAATAGCCAAAGCAATCTTTTTTTTTTTTAAGATTTTATTTATTTATTTGACAGAGAGAGACACAGTGAGAGAGGAAACACAAGCAGGGGGAGTGGGAGAGGGAGAAGCAGGCTTCTAGCCGAGCAGGGATCCCGATGCAGGGCTTGATCCCAGGACCCTGGGACCATGACCTGAGCCGAAGGCGGACACTTAATGACTGAGCCACCTAGGCGCCCCTAGCCAGAGCAATCTTGAGAAAGAACAGAACTGAAGGTATCATAATCCCAGATTTCAAACTATCTTACGTAGCTGTAGTAATCAAAACAGAATGGTACTAACACAGAAATAGACACATATATCAGTGGAACAGGATAAAAGACCCATGCATACAAACCCACACTTCTATGGTCAATTAATCTATGACAAAGGGGGCTAGAATATGCATTGGAGAAAAGAGTCTCTTCAACAAATGGTGTTGGGAAAACTGCATAGCTACATGCAGATGAATGGAACAACCCCTTTCTTATACCACACACAAAAATAAAGTGGGTTAAAGATCTAAACATGAGACCTGAACAATTTAATTAATGCCTAAAAGAAAACATAAGTAGTATTCCCTTGGACATCATTCTTAGCAACATATTTATGGATATGTTTCCTCAGGCAAGGGAAACAAAAGCAATAATAAACTATTGGGACTACACCAAAATAAAAAGCTTTTGCACAGCAAAGGAGACCATCAACAAAACAAAAAGGCAACCCAGTGAATGGGAGAAAATATTTGCAAATGGCATCTAATAAGGGGTTAATATCCAGAATACATAAAGAACTTACACAATCAACATCAAAAAAACTAAACAATTTAATTAAGAAATGAAGCAAGGACCTGAAGAGATATTTTTCCAAAGAAGAGATACAAATGGCCGACAGACACATGAAGAGATGCTCAAATCACTAATCGTCAGGGAAATGCAAATCAAAACCACAATGAGATCTCACCTCACACTAGTCAGAATGGCTAGTATCAGAAAGACAAGAACTAGCAAGTGTTGGTGAGGATGTGGAAGAGAACCCCCATGCACTGTTGGTGGGAATGTAAATTGATGCAATCACTGTGGAAAACAGAACGGGTTCCTCAAAAAATGAAAAACAGAAATATCCTATAATTAGTAATTCCACTACTGGGTATTTACCCAAGGAAAATGAAAACACAAATTTAAAAAGACATATGCACCCCTGTGTATATTGCGCCATTATTTACAGTAGCCAAATTATGGAAGTAGCCCCAGTGTCCATTGATAGATATATGGATAAAGAAGATGTGGTCTATATATACAAAGGAATATTACTCAGCCATAAAAAAGAATGAAATCTTGTTATTTGCAACAACATGGATAGATCTAGAGGGTATAATGCCAAGTGAAATAAGTCAGAGAAGAAACATAAACAAAATAAACAGACTTAACTATAGAGAACAAACTGATGGTTACCAGAGGGGAGGTGGGTGAGGGGAATGGGTGAAGTAGATGAAGGGGATTAAGAGTACATTTATCTTAAGAACCATGAGAGACAATGGACTCTGAAAAACAAACTGAGGGTTCTAGAGGGGAGGGAGGTGGGAGGATGGGTTAGCCTGGAGATGGGTATTGAGGAGGGCACGTTCTGCATGGAGCACTGGGTGTTATGCACAAACAATGAATCATGGAACACTATATCTAAAACTGATGATGTAATGTATGGGGATTAACATAACAATAAAAAATTAAAAAAAAAAGAGTACATTTATCTTGATGAGCACTGAGTAATACATAGAACTGCTGAATCACTATATTGTACACCTGAAACTAATATAACACTGTATGTTAACTATACTGGACTTAAAATTTAAAAAAAATATGGGGATATGTACACATTTGATAGAACTATAGGCAAGGGAATGATTTAACACAAAATTCAGGGTTGTGGTAACCTCTGAGGGGAAAGTAGGAGGACGTTTGGAGCAACACTAATAGGGAAGTTGAGTTTCTTAAACTGGGTGGTGAATACAGGGATATTCTATTTTATTATTCTTTTAATTGACTTACCCTTTATGTTTGTATGAGAGGTTTTATAATTTTAAAAATCAGCCAACAGCCAAATCACTTTAACATAATTCCTTTGTTTCTCTTGGTCTTGACATTTATACAGCCTTTCCGTAATACCAGGCATTTAACAACCAGTAAATTATAGTTTATAAAAATCAAATCAATTATTTCTTTAAGATTTTCAATTAATTCAGTTGAATTCAATTCAATTTCAATTAATTGAAGCCTTAATTCTGTTCTTTATACAAGTCTGATACTCATTTTCAATTTAAATTAGAAATTCATTTTTTTATGTATATTCAATTTTCATTTGACTTTTGAAGTATTAGTTGTAAATACTTGATGTGTATTTTTACTTTAAGAAGTCTTTTAACATTTTAATAAATGTTAAAAACAAATACTAGGTAATTCATCCTTGATAATTTTTATTTTTCCTGGCAGCTAGCATTGGATATGTGGAGGAAATTGATGGTTGAACCACTTCAGACCATCCTTATCCGAATGTTGCTCCGAGAAATAAAAAAGTGAGTACTGATATTTGTCTTCTTGAGTCAATTCTAATTTGCTGTTTGAAATGGTTTCAAATAGTGTACAGTTGCATGGCTGTTAACTAGACATAGGCCTTGGTTTACTTAAACAAGCCTCATTTTCCATCTTAATGCCAATATTCTAAAATGGTTTTATAATCTTTTTTTGATAGGTCTTTGGTCTTTAGCCCAATATGCTTAGTAAATAAGTAAGTCCCTGAAGGAAGTGACCTGTCATTTGTTGTTGCAAGCCTGATACCTCTTGGATCTTCCAGGGCATAGCTGAATTGTTTGAACATATTCTCTCAGTTTAAATCTTGAAAGGATAACATACCTATTCAAGAATACAAATTTTTCTAGGTAGTTGGTTACCTCATAGCTCCAGTGTTAAATTCGTAACTTGTCTATATGTGAGCTTAGTTTGTAGGAAAATGGCTACCCACTCTACTCATGGGCCAGCATGAGTTTACCTAATTGCTGTGTGAATAGAATTTAAGAGAGTAAGTTTTCCTGTGGAGTCCAGAATAGAAGATCCTTGGGTCAGCTCTGGCCTAAAAAATTCTTTTTTTTTTTTTAATTTTATTTTATTATGTTATGTTAGTCACCATACAATACATCATTAGTTTTTGATGTAGTGATCCACACTTCATTGTTTTCGTATAACACCCAGTGCTCCATGCAGTACATGCCCTCCTTAATACCCATTACTGGGCTAGCCCATCCCCCCACCCCCTTCCCCTCTAACACCCTCAGTTTGTTTCTTAGAGTCCATAGTCTCTCATGGTTCATCTCTCCCTCCAATTTCCCCCCCTTCATTTTTCCCTTCCTTCTCCTAATGTCCTCCATGTTATTCCTTAATGTTCCACAAATAAGTGAAATCATATGATAATTGACTTTCTTTGCTTGACTTATTTCACTTACCATAATCTCTTCCAGTCCCATCCATGTTGATGTAAAAGTTGGGTATTCATTCTTTCTGATGGCTGAGTAATATTCCATTGTATATATGGACCACATCTTCTTTATCCATTCATCTGTTGAAGGGCATCTCGGCCCTTTCCACAGTTTGGTTATTGCAGACATTGCTGCTGTGAACATTGGGGTGCATATGGCCCTTCTTTTCACTACATCTGTGTCTTTGGGGTAAATACCCAGGAGTGCAATTGCTGGGTCATAGGGTAGCTCTATTTTTAATTTTTTGAGGCACCTCCACACTGTTTTCCAAAGTGGTTGTACCAACTTGCATTCCCACCAACAGTGTAGGAGGGTTCCCCTTTCTCCACAACCTCTCCAACATTTGTTGTTTCTTGCCTTGTCAATTTTTGCCATTCTATCTGGTGTAAGGTGGTATCTCAAAGTGGTTTTGATTTGAATTTCCCTGATGGCTAATGATGATGAACATTTTTTCACGTGTCTGTTAGCCATTTGTATGTCTTCTTTGGAGAAGTATCTGTTCATGTCTTCTGCCCATTTTTGGACTTGATTATTTGTTTTTTGGGTGTTGAGTTTGAGAAGTTCTTTATAGATCTTGGAAATCAGCGCTTTGTCTGTAGTGTCATTTGCAAATATCTTCTCCCATTCTCTGGGTTGCCTCTTTGTTTTGTTGACTGTTTCCTTTGCTGTGCAGAAGCTTTTTATCTTGATGAAGTCCCAAAAGTTCATTTTTGCTTTTGTTTCACTAGCCTTTGGAGATATATCTTGAAAGAAGTTGCTGTGGCCAATGTCAAAGAGGTTATTGCCTATGTTCTCTAGGATTTTGATGGATTCCTGTCTCACATTGAGGTCTTTCATCCATTTTGAGTTTATCTTTGTGTATGGTGTTAGAGAATGGTTGAGTTTCATTCTTCTGTGTATAGCTGTCCAATTTTCCCAGCACCGTTTATTGAAGAGACGGTCTTTTTTCCATTGCATATTTTTTCCTGCTTTGTCGAATATTATTTGACCATAGAGTTGAGGGTCCATATCTGGGCTCTCTATTCTGTTCCATTGGTCTCTATGTCTGTTTTTATGCCAGTACCATGTTGTCTTGGTGATCACTGCTTTGTAATATAGCTTGAAATCGGGCAACGTGATGCCCCCAGCTTTGTTTTTCTTTTTCAACATTTCCTTGGCGATTCGGGGTCTTTTCTGATTCCATACAAATTTAAGGATTGTTTGTTCCAGCACTTTGAAAAATGTCATTAGAATTTTGATCAGGATGGCATTGAAGGTATAGATTGCTCTGGGTAGCATAGACATTTTAACAATGTTTATTCTTCTGATCTATGAGCATGGAATGTTTTTCCATCTTTTTGTGTCTTCTTCAATTTCTTTCATGAGTGTTCTGTAGTTCCTAGAATATAGATTCTTTACCTCTTTGGTTAGGTTTATTCTGAGGTATCTTATGGTTTTTGGTGCTATTGTAAACGGAATCGTTTCTCTAATTTCTCTTTCTACAGTTGCACTGTTAATGTGTAAGAAAGCAACTGATTTCTGTGCATTGATTTTGTATCCTGCCACATTACTGAATTGCTGTATGAGTTCTAGTAATTTGGGGGTGGAGTCTTTTGGATTTTCCACATAAAGTATCATGTCAACTGTGAAGAGAGAGAGTTTGACTTCTTTGCCAATTTGAATACCTTTTATTTCTTTTTGTTGTCTGATTGCTGTTGATAGGATTTCTAGTACTACGTTGAACAGTAGTGGCGAGAGTGGGCATCCTTGTTGTGTTCCTGATCTTAAGGGAAAGGCACTCACCTTTTCCCCATTGAGGATGATATTCGCTGTGGGTTTTTCATAGATGGATTTTATGAACTTGAGGAATGTTCCCTCTATCCCTATACTCTGAAGAGTTTTAATCAGGAAAGGGTGCTGTATTTTGTCAGATATTTTTTCTGCATCAATTGAGAGGACCATATGGTTCTTCTCTCTCTTCTTATTAATGTGTTCTGTCACATTGATTGATTTGCAAATGTTGAACCACCCTTGCATCCCGGGGATAAATCCCACTTGGTCGTGGTGGATGATCCTTTTAATGTATTGTTGGATCCTATTAGCTAGGATTTTGTTGAGGATTTTGGAATCCATATTCATCAGGGATATTGGTCTGAAATTCTCCTTTTTGATGAGGTCTTTGCCTGGTTTGGGGGTTAAGGTAATGCTGGCCTCATAGAATGAGTCTGGAAGCTTTCCTTCTGTTTCTGTTTTTTGAAACAGCTTCAGGAGAATAGGTATTATTTCTTCTTTGAATGTTTGGTAGAATTCCCCCGGGAATCCATCAGGCCCTAGACTCTTGTTTTTTGGGAGGTTTTTGATCACTGCTTCAATTTCGTTACTGGTTATTGGCCTATTCAGGTTGTCAGTTTCTTCCTGTTTCAGTCTTGGGAGTTTATAGGTTTCCAGGAAGGCATCCATTTTATCCAGGTTGCTCAATTTCTTAGCATATAGTTGTTGATAATAATTTCTAATAATTGTTTCTGTTTCCTTGGTGTTAGTCGTGATCTCTCCCCTTTCATTCATAATTTTATTAATTTGGGTCCTTTCTCTTTTCTTTTGGATAAGTCTGGCCAGTGGTTTATTGATCTTATCAATTCTTTCAAAGAACTAGCTTCTAAGTTTCGTTGATCTGATTTACTGTGTTTCTGGTTTCTAATTCATTGATCTCTGCCCTAATCTTAATTATTTCTCTTCTAATGTGTGGCTTAGGCATCGTTTGTTGCTTTTTCTCTAGTTCTTTAAGGTGTAAAGTTAGTTGGTGAATTTGGGGTTTTTCTGGGTTTTTTTGAGTGAGGCTTGGGTGGCTATGTATTTCCCCTTTAGGACTGCCTTTGCAGTATCCCATAGGTTTTGGACTGATGTGTTTTCGTTCTCATTGATTTCCATGAATTGACCTGTCATTTGTTGTTGCAAACCTGATACCTTTTGGATCTTCCAGGGCATAGCTGAATTGAACTGAATATTGAATATTGAACTGAATATTCTCTCAGTTTAAATCTTGAAAGGATAACATACCTATTTGAGAACACAGATTTTTCTAGGTAGTTGTTTACCTCTTAGCCCCAGTGTTAAATTCGTAACTTGTCTATATGTGAGGTTAGTTTGTGGGAAAATGGCTTTCCACTCTACTCATGGGCCAGCATGGTGGACTCTTTACCTAACTGCTGTGTGAATAGAATTTAAGAGAGTAAGTTTTCCTGTGGAGTCCAGAATAGAAGATCCTTAGGTCAGCTCTGGCCTAAAAAATTCTTTTTTTTTTTTTTTTAAGATTTTATTTATTTATTTGTTTGACAGAGAGAGACAGCGAGAGAGGGAACACAAGCAGGGGGAGTGGGAGAGGGAGAAGCAGGCTTCCCGCGGAGCAGGGAGCCTAATGCAGCGTTCGATCCCAGGACCCTGGGATCATGACCTGAGCCAAAAGCAGACGCTCAACCGACTGAGCCACCCAGGTGCCCCTGGCCTAAAAAATTCTTACTAGACTTCAGTTTTGGGGAATCAGAAGCACTAAAAGTCAGTCATACAGCTGTGTGTATAATAAATTTCATTTTACTGGAACTGATGTTGTAGGAATTATCTAGACCAGCGAGTTGCAGTGTGATGATGGCCACTCCATCTGAAAATGCTTTCTTTAAGAATACCCAAATATGAGTTTTTTTATGTGAGGGGAGAGAAGAGGAAAGCATTGTTCTTTCTATGGGGTCCTCATAGGACATTAAAAAAAAAACAAACAAATAAACAGAAACAAAAAACAAGCCACCAAAGAGGATAAGGGAATATTTTAGAATTTAATGTTAATGCTAAATAGTAGAAAGTAGACGGTAGCAATTAGTAACTTGGTTTTAAAAAACCGTCGCTCACCCTTTTTTTTCCCAAAGATAGGGAGATGGAGAGAAAAGGATAGTGAAGGAGTAGGGTGGGAAAATTTTTTTTCTTTCTCTTTTCTTTACTAAACCATAATTAACTAAAAGAACACTCCCAACAATATTTGTAGGTTCTAATGTATTTATTTTGCTATGAAATATTAACTGTTTCTTGACTTGGAATTCAGCTATTTTACATTAAGTTTATTGAAAATACTGTTTCAATTTTCTAAATGTAGTTTTTTTTAAATGTCCCTTTTAATATGTTTTGTCCCAACCTAGTAAATCTTCTTAAGTGTGATTGTTAGCTTGTTAAAAATGAATTTGATGAGAAATTAAAGAAAATCTAACTGCATATGAAAAATAGTACAATAGTAATAAAACAATAATAAAAATTAAAAAATAATACAATACAGGATATTTTGGAAAAGACATAGAGGTTATTTGGTTACAGATATTAGGCCAACTTGTCTTAATTTTGTTGTTATAATCAGCTTCCATGAAAGTATTATTTGACATGCCCTACTAATCTAATATCTCATTCATTTTTCATGTGTACTGTATTAAGTAGGTGTTATCCCACATTTTACAGCTAAGGAAACTAAGGCATAACAACAACAACAATAATAATAAAATATGGGGAAAAAATGATAATAATAAAATATGGGAGCTCTGTGCCAAGAAGTATTCTAAAAGCTTTACCTGCATTATCCCATTTAATACTCATAACTCTGGGATGTTGATACTACTTCTATTCCCATTTTACAAATAAGATGTCAGTGGTGGTACTCTAACAAAGCTAATTTGAGTCCAGCCCCTATCTTCTTAATTCCAGGGATTCAAATATGGCTTCTGCAAACTCTAAATCCATTATGCCTATCTTTTAAATTCACAGAATATTTCTTTCATTCCTAGTTCTAGTACTTTAGCTTTTATATACACTTTAGTTTTATAATGCTTTGAATATTCTAGTAATTTTACACACAGTTCTTTATTTGATCTTAAGGAGGCAGGGCAAGTTTTATTTATAAGTAAGTAAATTGAACTTCAATAAGTAGAAATGACTTACTGAATTTGAAATAGCTAAGGAAAGAGACTCCATGCCTACAAACTTCCAGTTTTGGTATTTCCACTGCTTTGCTTTAATATCTATTTATCCATTGTCATTTGAGATAATATGGCCAGATATCATAACTTCCATTACAAGGACAAGTGGCTTTGGTAGGTATTCCCCATTGGTAAACTTGTCTGAGCCTTATAATGGGATGTGATGGTGAATATTATCATAGGCTCATTTTACAAATGGGGAAAATGAGGCTTGAGAGGATAGTCAACTTACTCAGGTCACATATCTAGTATATGGGTTAATGAGAATCAGAAGTTAGGTCATTCTGGTCCTTGAGTCTGTGGTCTTACCCATATATTACATATTCTTAGCAGTAGTTTGCTGAAGTTGCATCTCATTGCCATTGCTGCTAACAAAGAAGTATTTTATTGTGTGTGCCTACAACTTCTTTGTGGAAAGAGCTCCAGCAAACTTAGAGAAAAAATCTTTTCAGATCTAGCAGAGCATATTACAAGTTTGATTTACTGTCAACTTATTCACAATTTCCTTTCCCTGTAATCATCCCTAGGTTCCTAGATATTCTCTACAAGTTTCTAAAGGGCATTACTGTGAACTTATGGTTTCTCAGATCTGGCCACTGAAAATCAAGCTTACACAAGGGATGTTTAAAAGCATTAACTTTCTACAAAAAAATTATAAAAGTAAAATATGTTGATTGTACATACTTAAAAATGTAAAGAAAGTTAAAAAGAGAAATTAAAAGACTTTTACTTCTCCCCTGATGCCTTCAGTTCTGTTATTTGAAGCAAACCATTATTAAGGATTTAAAGTATTTTTAATAGAAATTTTCCATGCATTTAAGATTGTATATGTGCATATATATATGTGTGTACATGCATTTATATGGATGTGTCTATGTATATATCTACACACGTATATATTACATATACACACATACATATGTACTTGCATCCCGGGAGTTTACATAAGTATTAAGAATACTTAAAATATATTTTTCTTAAAAATTAGAACAGATTAGTGGTTGGTGTGAGACTATAAAGTGGTAGTATGAGGGAGTTAGTTGCTTTATGGTGATAAAGTAGTTGTATATCTTGAATATAGTGGCAGTAACATGAATCTAGATATGTGATAAAACTGCATAGAATTACATATATACAAACAAATAATTGCGCATAAAAACTGAATAAGGTCAAAAATCTAAATAAGGTCTATAGGTTGAATCAATGTTGATTTCCTGTGATTGATGTTGTATCATAATTATGTAAGATGTTACCACTAGAGAAAACCAGATGACCATTTTCAGGACCACTCTATATTATGTTTGCAACTTCCTGTGAATCTATAATTATTTCAAAATTAAAAAATATATTTTTTAAGTTTAACTGGCACATAAAATGTGAATATCCCAGTTTTCTTCCTTTTAGCTGCAACTTTCTTCTCTTCCCAAGTAACTACTGATGATGGTTGTACCATCATTGTAAATATTTGTTTATTTAAGTACAGTGGTTTTTATTTATTTTTTTTCTGTGTGGAATCTTTATATTCCTTTAAGAAGATGATGCAAGCTCTGGAGCCTCCCCCCATAAAGATACTGAATATACATATGCACACAAAACTTTACATACTTTTTAGAAGGTTTATGGATTCATAGGATCAGAATTGCTGCCTTAGAATTTACATGGTGGACTTCTTTATCCCCAAGAGAATCATTTGGCAAATTGTAATCTGAAATAAGTGTCTGTGCTTAATATTTGTTAAATTGGAAAAGTTTTATTTATTCTGAAATTATAACTCAGCAGCAAAGCAGTCATGACTTTAGCATCCTCTCTCTGTTGTATAATCATAAACAAAGGCAAGAATTAAGTGACAAATGGAAAAAAAAAATTTGAATTCATAGCTCCTGGGTTTTTTTGTTTTGTTTTGTTTTGTTTTTGAACTCTTCCTACTTTCACCACTATTCTAACATCATACCCCTGTTAGATTCCAAAGTTTCCTACAGGTGTGGTTCCCTATCAGGGCTCTTTTCTGTTCCATTTGTTTGTCTGTCCTTGGGCCCATGCCTCACTGTGTTTATTATTATAGCATAATAAGTCTTGATATCTGGTAAGGCAGATTTGCCCTCCATAAGCCAGAAGTGTTCTTGCTGTTATTTGACCCTTTACTCTTTCATATACAGGTCATAATCATCTTTTTTTTTAAAGGTGATTATAAGTTACCTAGAAAAAATTTTCTGCAGTATTGAAATTGAGTTGAATATATAAGTTAGTTTGGAGAGAATTTACATCTTTATTAAACCTTCCTATTAAGTTATTCCTATTACATCTTCCTATTATCTCCTAATAAGTTTTTATAAATTTATTTGTAAATGTTCTTCATTCATTTTGTTTGATTTATTTCAAGATACTTCATATTCTCTGATACTGGTACAAAAAGTTTGTATAATTATCCATTCTATTTGTTTTCTGCTCATGTATTGAAATACAGTACTCCTAATATATAAATTTTACATTCAGCCACTTAGTTAAATTCCATCATTTCTAGCTTCTTCTCCAAGAAAAAAAAGTGTCATTTCTAAAAATTTGTGCTTATTTTTGTGCTATCTATGTAAGCTATCATAATCTGTAAATGATAATTATGTTTCCTTTTTGTGTGTGTGCACATACACTTGCTGTGCACACACACACACCTCAATGACCAGGACCTCCACAGCAATGTTGAAGAGGAGTGATGGATAATGAGCATCTTTTGTCTCTTTCCTCATTTTAAAGGTTACACATGTAACATTTCCTCTTTTAAAATGATGCTTCCTCTAGTTTTTTTATTAGATATTCTTTATCAGAATGATGAAATTAATTTGAATTTGGTATTGAATTTTATAAAATGATTTCTATTTGTATTGAGTGATCATGGTTTTTTTCTATTAATCTGTTAGTGTGGTAGGTTACATTTATGGATTTTTTAATATTAAACTATCCTCATATAACTAGAATAAAACCCAGGTTGGTTGTTGTCTATAATAATTTTTATAAACTTTTGCATTTGATTTGCTAAATAATACTTTATTTAGAATTTTGAATCTATATCCATGAATGGAATGGGCCTATAAATATTCTTTCTCATAATGTCTTTGGTTTGGTATCAGGCTCATCCTTGTAGGATGGATTAGGGGCTATTCCCTCTTTTTCTTTTGAGTAAAAGAGTGTATAAAACTGGGGTGATCATTTATTAAAATTTATTTAAATTCAGTTAATTAACATATATTGTATTATTAGTTTCAGAGGAAGAGTTCAGTGACTCATCAGTCTTACATAACACCCAGTGCTCATTACAGCACGTGCCCTCTTTAATGTTCATGGGGTGATCATTTTTTGGAGTATTTAGTAAAACGTCCTGCAAAACCATCTGGGTCTAGAGTTTCTTTGTAAGAAGAATTTTTTTTCACGTTTACAAATTAACCTTTGCCTTTATTTTCTATTATTGAAGTATAGCTGACATACTATGTTATATTCGTTGCTGGTGTACAACATAGTGATTTGACAGTTTTATACATTACTCAGTGCTCACCACGATTAAGTGTAGTCACCATCTGTAACCATACATTATTAATATTATTGACTATATTTCCTATGATGTACTTTTCATTTCCGTGACTTATTTATTTTTACAACTGGAAGTTTATACGTCTTAATCCCTTCACCTGTTTTGCCTATCCCCGCCCTACTCACATCCCCTCCAGCAGCCACCAGTTTGTTCTCTGTATTTAAGAGCCTGCTTTTTTGTTGTTGTTATTTGTTTTGTTTTATAGATTATACGTGTAAGTAAAATCATGTAGCATTTGTCTTTTTCTGTCTGACTTATTTCACTTAGCATAATACCCTCTAGGTCCATCCATGTTGCAAATGGCAAGATCTCATTTTTAATGTCCGAGTAATATCCCATTGTATATGTATACTGCATCTTTATCCATTCATTCAATCAGATACTTTGGTTGCTTCCCTCTTTTGGCTCTAGTAAATAATGCTGCAGTAATTGCAGGGGTACATATATCTTTGTGAATTTGTGTTTTCATTTTCTCTGGATAAGTACCCGAATAGTGGAATTACTAGATTATAGGATATTTCTGTTTTTCATTTTTTTGAGGAACATCCATTCTGTTTTCCACAGTGATTGCATCAATTTACATTCCCACCAACAGTGTATGGGGGTTCCCTTCCACATCCTCACCAACACTTGTTATTTCTTGTCTTTTTGATACTAGCCATTCTGACTAGTGTGAGGTGAGATCTCATTGTGGTTTTGATTTGCATTTCCCTGATGATTAGTGATTTGAGCATCTCTTCATGTGTCTGTTGGCCATTTGTATCTCTTTGGAAAAATGTCTGTTCAGGTCCTTGGTTCATTTCTTAATTAAATTGTTTTTTTTGATGTTGATTGTGTAAGTTCTTTATGTATTCTGGATATTAACCCCTTATTAGATGCCATTTGCAAATATTTTCTCCCATTCACTGGGTTGCCTTTTTGTTTTATTAATGGTCTCCTTTGCTGTGCAAAAGCTTTTTATTTTGGTGTAGTCTCAATAGTTTATTATTGCTTTTGTTTCCCTTTCCTAAGGACATATCCATAAATCTGTTGCTAAGGCTAAGGCTACCTATGTTTTCGTTTAAGCATTTTATGCTTTCAGGTCTCACATTTAGATCTTTAATCCATTCTGAGTTTATTTTTGTGTATGGTGTAAGAAACTGGTCCAATTTCATTAATTTGCATATAGCTGTTGAGTTTTCCCAACACCATTTATTGAAGAGACTGTCTTTTCCCTGTTGTATATTCTAGCTTCCTTTGACATAGATTAATTAATTGACCATAGAAGTATGGGTTCTCTATTGTGTTCTATATATCTATGTGTCTGTTTTTGTGCCAGTACCATACTGTTTTGATTTCTGCTGCCCTTTTTTTTTAAGATTTATTTATTTATTTCAGAGGGGGAGAGAGAGTGCAAGTGGGGGAAAGGGTAGAGGGAAAAGGAGATAAGTAGACTCCCTGCTGAGTGGGGAGCCTGATGTGGGGCTCGATCACAGGACCCTGAGATCATGATCTGAGCCTGAAATCAAGAGTCAGATGGTTAACTGACTGAGCCACTCAGGCACCCTGATTACTACAGCTTTGTAGGATATCTTGAAATCTGGGATTGTGATACCTTGAGCTTTGTTCTTTCTCAAGATTGCTTTGGCTATTCAAGGTCTTTTGTGATTCCATACAAATTTTATTTGTAGGGATTATTTGTTCTAGTTCTGTGAAAAATGCTATTGGTATTTTGGTAGTGATTACATTCAATTGGTAGATTCCTTTGGGTAGTATGGACATTTTAATGATAGGATTTTTCCAATTCACAAGCATTGTTTGTGCATTTTCAGTTCCTTTCATCAATATTTTATAGTTTTCAGAGTGTAGGTCTTTCACCTTCTTGGTTAATTTATTCCTAGGCATTTTATTCTTTTTGGTACAATTTTAAGTGTGATTTTTTAAAAAATTTCTTTTTCTGCTCCTTTATTATTAGTGTATAGGAACACAGCATTTCTGTATATTAATTTTGTATCCAGCAAGCTTACAATTCAGTAATGAATTCACATTTATTCTAATAGTTTTTTGGTGGAGTCTTTAGGGTTTTCTGTATTTAGTATCATGTCATCTGCAAATAGTGTTGTTTTTACTTCTTTCTTACCAATTTGGATGCCTTTTCTTTCTTTTTTGTGTTTGATTGCTGCAGCTAGGACTTCCAGTACTATGTTGAATGAAAGTTGTAAGAGTGGACATTTTTGTCTTGTTCCTGATCTTAGAGGAAAAGCTTTCAGTTTTTCATCACTGAATATGATGTTAGCTGTTGGTTTTTCATATATGGCCTTTATTATATGTTTCTCTAACTTTGTCGGGGAGTTTTTATCATGAATGGATGTATTTTGTCAGATGCTTTTTCTGCCTCTGTTGAGATGATCAGATGGTTTTTGTCCTTGTTCTTGTTAATGCAAGGTATCACATTGATTTGTGAGTGTTGAACCGCTCTTGCATCCCTGGAGTAAATCCCATTTGATCGTGGTGATCATGGTGATTGTGGTGAATGATCCTTTTAATGCATTGTTGAATGTGGTTTGCTAATATTTTTGTTGAGGTAATTTGCATCTGTGTTCATCAGGGATATTGGCCTGTAGTTGTGTTTGTTTTTTCTTTTGTGTGCGTGTGTGTCTTTGTCTTGGTTTGATATCAGGGTAATGCTGGCTTTGTAGAATGAATTTGGAAGTTTTCCCTCCTCTTCTAAATTTCTTGGAATAGTTTGAGAAGGGTCAGTATTAAGTCTTCTTTAAATGTTTGATAGAATTCACCTATGAAGCCATCCGGTCCTGGACTTTTTTATTGTTGGGATTTTTTTGATTACCAGTTCATTTTCATTACTAGTAATTGGTCTGTTCAAAGTTTCTATTTCTTCCTGATTCAATTTTAGAAGATTATATGTTTCTGGAAGTTTATCCATTTCTTCTAGGTTGTCCAATTTGTTGGCATGTAATTATTAGTAGTAGTTTCTTATTCTTTGTATTTCTGTGATGTGGGTTGTTATTTCTCCTTCATTTCTGAAATTATTTATTTGAGTCCTTTTTTTTGTTTTTTGTTTTGGATGAGTCTATCTAAATGCTTATCAGTTTTATCTTTCAAAGAACCAGCTCTTGGTTTCATTGGTGTTTTCTTTCTTTCTTTTTTTTTTTTAGTCTCTAATTCATTTGTTTCTGCTGTAATCTTTATTATTTTCTTCCTTCTACTAACATTAGGCTTTGTTTGTTCATATTTTTTTGTTCCTTTTGGTGTAAGGTTTTGTTTTTTTGTAAGGTTTGATTATTTGCGATATTCTTGTTTCTTGAGGTAGGTCTGTATCAACGTGTACTTCTCTCTTTGAACTGCTTTTCTGTGTCCCAAATATTTGGGACTATTATATTTTCATTTTCATTTGTCTCCATTTATTTTTTGAGTTCCTCTTTGATTTCTTTGTTCACCCATTGGTTGTTTAGTAGCATGTTTTTTTAGCCTCCATGTGTTTGTGTTTTTTTCCAATTTTTTTTCCCTTTAATTGATTTCTAGTTTCTTACTGTGAGATTAGAAAAGATGCTTGATATGACTTCAGTCTTCCTAAATTTATTGAGACTTGTTTTGTAGCCTAATGTGATCTGTCTCAGAAAATGTTCCATGTGCACGTGAAAAGAATGTTTATTCTGCTGTTTGTGGATGGAATGTTCTATATATATCGTTAGGTCCATCTGGTCTAATGTGTTGTTCAAAGCCATTGTTTCCTTGTTGATTTTCTGTTTGGATGATCTCTCTATTCACTGATATAAGTGGGGGTGTTAAAATTCCTTACTATTAATGTACTACTGTCACTATCTCCCTTTATGTCTGTTAATTTTTTTTTTAAAGATTTTATTTATTCATTCATGAGAGACAGAGACAGAGACAGAGGCAGAGGGAGAAGCAGGCTCCCAAGGAGCAGGGAGCCCAATGCGAGACTCGATCCCAGGACCCTGGGATCATGACCCGAGCCGAAGGCAGACGCCTAACCATCTGAGCCACCCAGGCGCCTTATGTCTGTTAATTTTTGCTTTATATATTTAGGTGCTCCTATGTTGGGTGCATAGATGCTTAATAATTAGTCTATTCTCCTTTTGGATTGATCCCTTTATCATCATGTAATGATCTTTGTCTCTTGCTACAGTCTTTGTTTTAAAGTCTATTTTGTCTGATGTATGTATTTCTACTCCAGCTTTTATTTTCATTTCCATTTGCATGGAATATTTTTTTCCATCCCTTCACTTTTAGTCTGTATGTGTCTTTAGGTCTGAAGTGAGTGTCTTATAAGCAGCATATAGATGGGTCTTCTTTTTTTATCCACATCACCCTATGTCTTTTGATTAGAGCATTTAGTCCTTGAATATTTAAAGTAATTACTGATAAGTATGTACTTATTACATATTATTTTGTTCATTGTTTTCTGGTTGTTTTTGTAGTTCTCTGTTCTTCTTTGTTCTCTTCCCTTGTAGTTTGATGGCTTTCTTTAGTGTTATGCTTAGATTCTTTTCTCTTTATTTTTTGTGTATCTAGTATAGGTGTTCGATTTGTGGTTACCATTGGGTTCATATATAACATCCTATGTGTATAGCAGGCTATATTAAGTTGATGGTTGTTCAAGTTCGAATACATTCTGAAAGCATTAAATTTCTACGCCCTCCCTCCACGTTTTACATATATGATGTCATATATTACATCTTTTTAATTTGTTTATCTCTTGACTGATTTTTGTAGATATAATTGATTTTACTACTTTTGTGTTTTAACCTCCATACTGGTTTTATAAGTAATTAATGTACTATATTTACTATATGTTTGTTTTCATTTGTGTAATTAAATACCTTTTATTATTTTCTTCTAGTTATGCCCTTTCTTTCCACTTAATGAAGTCCCTTTAACATTTCTTGTAAGGATGGGTTAGTGGTGATAAACTCCTTTAACTTTTATCTAGGAATCTGTCTCTCCTTCAATTCTGAATGATAACCTTGTCAGGCAGGGTATTTTGGTTGTAGTTTTTTCCTGTCAGTACTTCGAACATAACATGCCACTTTCTTCTGGCTTGCAAAGTTTCTGCTAAAATATCAGCTCATAGTCTTAAAGTATTACCCTTGTATATAAGTATTTTCTCTTGCTGCTTTTATTTATTTTTTTAAGATTTATTTATTTGAGAGAGAGAGAGAGAGCGTGTGAGTTGGGGGGAAGGGCAGAGGGAGAGAATATTCAAGCAGACTCTCCGCTGAGTGCAGAGCCTGACCCAGGACTTGATCTCATGACCCATGAGATTGTGACCTGAGCCAAAACCAAAAGTCAAACACTTAACCGACTGAGCCACCCAGGTATCCTTACTCTTGCTGCTTTTAAAATTCTCTATTATTACTTTTGCCATTTTAATTATGTATCTTGGTGTGGATCTCCTTAGGTTTGTCTTGTTAAGGGTTGTCTATGCTTCCTGGACCTGGATATCTGCTTTCTTTCTCAGATCAGGGAAATTTTCAGCTATTGTTTCTTCAAATAAATTTTCTAGCCCCTTCTCTCTCCTTTTTTTCAGGGATTCCTATCGTACAAATGTTATTACTATTGATGATGTTGCAGAGTTCTCTTAAGCTATTATTTTTTATTTTTCTTTTTTCCTTTTTTTTTTTGCTGTTCAGCTTGGTTGCTTTCCATTACTTTGTCTTCCAGATCACTGATCCATTCTTCTGCATTTTCTAAAAGTCTGCTGTTGATTCCCTCTAGTATATTTTTCATTTCAGTTATTATGTTCTTCAACTCTTTTTTTTAATATTTTGTATCTCTTTGTTGAAGTTTTTACTAAGTTCATGCACTCTTCTCTCAAGGCTGGTGAGTATCTTTATGACCATTACTTTGAACTCTTTATGAGAAATATTGTTGATCTCCATTTTTACTTGGCTCTTTTTCTGTTACTTTGTCTTGTTCTTTCATTTGGGATGTATTCCTCTGCCTTTTTATTTTAACTCTCTCTGTTTCTGTGTATCAGTTAGGTTAGCTGTGTCGCGGTCTTGAAAGTAGTAGCCTTGTGTAGAAGAAGTCCTGTGTTGCCCTGTAGCACAATCCACCCCGGTCACCAGAACCAGCTGCTCCATTGGTGTTCCCTGTGTGAGCTGCATGTTCCTTCCTATTGTGGCTGAGCCATAGTTGCTATGGGCAACTGTCTGCTATAACCCACTTTGCCTGCTGTTGGGACACTGGGCAGAATTTGCTCCCCACACTGTTGAGAGGCCCAGCTGCAACTGGTGGTTGGGGCCAGCACTCAGCCTAGTTGTCCGCAGTTAGCCTCTGCCACCGCTGCAAGCGCATTGAAGGGCAAGGGCTTGCTCCGTGTGCAGCCAGCTAAGAGGACTGGCTGTAGGAACTGGGGGTTGGCTAGTGCATTGTGTTGTCTCCCAACTTCTCAGGGCAGGAGTCACTTTGGAGTGGCACCGGCCTTGGCAGGGGCAGCCTGATTGGTGTGGCAGGGCAAGAGCCACTTTGGAGGGATGTCTGCTGAGGTGGGTTTATTGGGTGGAGCAGGTCTATAGGGGAGCACTGGGGCAGGGAGGACCTGCTGTGGAAGCAATGTAGATGGGAGAATGTTAGAACTGTGTCTGTTATCTAGACCAGGGAGTGGAAGAGAAATGGCACCCACCAACAGTGTAGTTCCTTGAGAAATCTCCTGTGGATCGCTGCCACTCCAGCACATGTTCTAAGATTAGTCAGTAAATCTTCACATATACCCCAAGCACTTTTCAAACTGCTGCTTCTCTGCTATATTTCTGCCAAGTTATTTAGTGTGCTGGTTCTTTAAGGGCAGGGACTCAGTTTCCTTTTACCCTCCAGCTCTCCAGGGGTTAAGCTCTGCTGATTTTTAATGCTCCTGAAGTTAAGCTGGATAATTTTCAAAGCCATACATTATGGGGACCCGTCTTACTAGTGTGGGTCCCCAGGGCTGGGAGTGCCTGCTGTAGGGTCGGATCCCCTCACTCCTTGCTTGTCATGTTTCTCCCACCTTGTAGTTAGTTGATTGGGTTTGGTTCTAGACTGCATCTCTGTCCCCCCCACCTTTTTTGATGTGGCTTCCTATACAACTAGCTGTGGAAGATTTGTTCTGCCAGTCTTCAGATTATTTTCAGAGTTAGTTGTGTAGATGTAGTTGTTGCCTTGGTGTGTCTGTCCATGGGATGAGGTGAGCTCATGATCCTCCTACTCTGCCATCTTTCCAGTCTCTAGTAGAGTGCTGGATTCCAAAGCAGTTGTCACAGAATTTTTTAAATAAGATTTTTACACTGCGTATAGTTTTTTCAGTAAGATATTTATTTCTTCTAAGTCAGTTGTGAATTATTTTTTCAGAATTATTGGAAGTAGCTATTGACAGTATTTTCTTTAAAAAAACTTTTTATTTGAGGGCGCCTGGGTGACTCAGTCGTTGGGCATCTGCCTTCAGCTCAGGCCATGATCCCAGGGTCCTGGGATCGAGCCCTACATCGGGCTCCCTGCTCTATGGGGAGCCTGCTTCTCCCTCTCCCACTCCCCCTGCTTGTATTCCCTCTCTTGCTGTGTCTCTCTCTGTCAAATAAATAAAATCTTTAAAAAAAATAAAATAAAAAATAAACTTTTTATTTGAAGGAACTTTAAATTTACAGAAGAGTTGCAAAACTAGTGCAGAAAGTTCCTGTATACTCTTGTTTTCGTAATATTATCATCTCACAACCCATGGTGTATTTATGAACATTAGTATAAAACTGTTAACTAAACTACAGATTATATTTGCATTTCCCCAGTGTTTTCACTGATGGGTTCCTTCTGTCCCAAGTCCAGTCTAAACCACAGCACTGCATTTAGCTCTCACGTCTCTTTTGGTCTCCTCTACTTGGTGGAGAATTTTTTAGTCTTTCCTTGTGTCTCATGAGTTGACACTTTTTAAAAAAATTAGGGTGATCAGGTATTTTGTAGCATGTCTGTCAACTTTGATTTCTCTGATATTTTGTCATGATTAGACTGCGATTATGGGTTTGGGGGAAGAATTCCACATGGTGATATATACTTCCTTCTCATCATATAATATCAAAGAGTTGAGAATATCAACAGTACTTTTTTTTACTTGTGATAAACTTTAATCACTTGGTTAATGTATTATTTTCTTTTTAATCCCCATCTGGAATAATGTTTTCTTTCATAATACTGCTTATGTGCATCTTTTCTTGATGACTTTTGTGAAAGGTTTGTGTATTTTGTTGCATTTTTTTCAGAGAATCAATTTTGTCTTATTGATCTTCCCTATTGTATATTCCATTCTTACTTTTCTTTCCTTTCCTTCTTCTGGGAGACAAGAGTGTTTTTAGATTGGGCTGAAATGCACATAGAATCTTTGGTGAGGGGGAGTCTTCAAAATCTTTAACCAAAGTATTTTTTTTACTGTAATCTGTGGTATTCATTCAGTTGAGATATGAGTATATAGTATGGAGGTTGAGGAAGGGTTCCTAATGTGGGACAATATTTAGAATTCTGGATATTTAAAAATTGTTTCTATGTGATAATCTCAGTTAAAGGAAATGAAGACATTAATAATTTACTTAGCTTATTGTAGCTTATTTTAATTACTTAGAGCTCCGTTAATTTTTAAAGATATTTAAGAATAACAATAAGAAATATTAGTTGCATAACTGCCCATATATCCTACTGCAAATAATGAAATTTATTTACAAAAATAATGAAATTTATTTTTTTAAATGAGCAATTAGGAGTAAGAAGTAAAATAAAATGAAAATTGATTGAAAGTTAAAAGTTTACCAAATACCAGCATGGAGTAATTTATTCCCCAGGGAATATCTTTACACACTTCTGTGTTTTAGCTGCTAACTATTTTTACTTTGATGCCGAAAGAATTTTGTCTAAATCAAGTTACTAAAAGAGAGTGTTAACAATACCCATTTTATATTGCTGTTGTTAAGATGAAATGAGATGATTTGTATAAAGTATTTACTACAGTGCCTGAGGCATAATAAGATACAAGTGTCAGTAAAATTAACATCCAAGTGAAAACTTTTTATAATAACTCCCTAAAGCAATCCAACTTATGTAGATATTCTTCTTTAAACAGGTTCTTATGTAAAGCTTGTCAAGACAGCTTAACCTTTTACAACTTGCTAATGAATGCAGATAACTTATATCTATTATTCTTCAAATCTGTAATATATATATTTTTAAGATTTTATTTATTTGATAGAGACAGAGACAGAGAAAGGCAGAGAGAGACAGAGGGCAAGATAGCACAAGCAGGGGGAGCAGCAGAGGGAGAGGGAGAAGCAGACTCCAGCTGAGCAGGGAGCCTAATGCAGGGCTCGATCCCAGGAACCTGGGATCATGACCTCTGGGATCTTGACCTGAGCTGAAGGCAGATGCTTAACCAACTGAGCCACCCAGTCACCTCAGATTTGTAATGTATTTATCAGGTTGAAATGCCTTTTGGATCAATTTTTTTCTCACTCTTGGAAGTTAATTCTGTTTTACTTCCCAAATTCTTGACAAAATATTCATAGATATATTCAGAAAAATGATTCTCAGCCTTCATGGTCTTACTCTTTCTTGATTCCTTGACCCCTACCTCCTTTTAAATTTTAAGCAACCCTATCTGAATCATTTGTATAAACAACAGACATGTTGGTAATCAGGGCATTCTGATTTCCTTCACATACTCTGTTTCCTGAGTAAATTACTTCATTGGATTCCTTACCTGTAAAATAGGGAAGGTTGGATCAGCTGACTTCGGAGGCCCCTTTCAACTTGGAATTTCTGTTTTCCGATACCTGGTTTTATATGAGGTCTAATTAGATTTAGACTGTCAAGTAGGATGATGAGAAGCATGATAATAAATATTCTGTGACAAGAGACTGGTAAATTGCTGAGAGCACAAGGAAACATAGTTTGAAAAAAAATGAGTGGAACTGAAGAGAAGATTATACAGTGAAAAGACTTCAGAGTAGACAGTAATAACGAGCAAGCAGTCCTTGACTGATAGAACTGTAGTTTTTTCCTGCTTAGATGGCTCTCAGTGCTAAAATTATTTAATGTAGTTTGAAGGTTATTTTTAGCACAGTGGCCAAGAGTTGCTAAAAGAAAAGAACATGTGTCTTTCTTAATTCTTACATACTTAGTATATTGTTTGCACTTAGATATTCAACATTTATTAAGTACTGGTACTTTAAAACTGTGTTCCAGCAGCTGTCTACATTTCATTTTAGCCCTATGATTCTTAAGCACTGTCCTTTAGCTAAAATGCTTGCTTCTACTGCATAGGTAGTTATCTGATACTAAGGGGATAGCTATTTTGCTACAATTTGGGTTAGATAATCTCTACCTCAGTTAATTTTATAATGATCATAATTTTTTTTAACAAAAGTAATGTACTTTCTCCCTCTTTCAGCTGTGTAGTCTTAAACTCATCAGTAGATGAATTAATTTGGTTGGCACCATTAAAGAAAAGATGACTCCCTAATGTAAGTTTGGTTATGTGAAAGTGTATTAGGTGTATTTTATGCTATACCACCACCCATATCTCTAGGAATTTTTGCATATGATCGTACATAGAACTATCTTACATTTCCTTATTTTAAGAGAAATGTATGTATAGATCATAAAGATTCCCCAACCCCAAGGTACTTTCTTGGAAGATTTCAGAAAATTGAAAAATTTACTTCTTTAAAGGAGTAAAGTAATCTGTCAGGCTAATGGAGGATTTTTCCTTGTGAAATCAGTATCTTCCACTAAGTGAAAATTCTTATGGAGCATGAATGCTGAAATACTTGGTAAACTGTAGTTAGGATTTCATGACTTTTGGAGAAAAGTTGTAATTGGATGCAGTGGGATTTCTGCAGGAAGGACAAGAAGAAGGTCTAAAGAACACAGACAGAAAACAGCAATCTAAAATGATGTAAAGGGAGAAAAGGAGGAGCTCATGGCTTAAAGATCATGCATCGTCTGCTTTTAAGATGTAAACTAGGACTGGTCTCTTTTTGCTTAATCGTGTTCTTATAAAAGATGGCTTCTCTTGAGATATGTAAACACTATAGGAATAATCCCAGTTTCATGCGTTTTGAAAAAAAGTGTTTTATAGAAATACTAGATTTACAAGTGGAATGTAGGTTGTAAATTTTTTTTTGTTAAGAGATTCAATGAAACAATGGTTAAAAATTTTTTTCATGATAACACAAAATCTGTACACACAAAATGTAATTGATAATCCTTAAATAAAGGTATTCCTCTTATATAAGGAAGAAAACACCTGGTGTAACCATAGATTGTATATCTGCATATTTTTCAGTGTTTAGTTCACTTGGAAGGATAAATTTTATTCATATGCTAACTTACCTATCTTTTATATTAATATAGTAGACTTGCCAACTGGACTTTCAGTGCAGTAACAACCTAAAGTTGTTTATAATTTTAATAAATAAAAATTGTAACTTCATGTATCTAAATGTCACAGTGTAAGATTTGAATATTTTCAGTGATATATAAAAAGGCAAGCATAACCAAATAATTGGAAACATAAATATTGTGGTATAAATTTTCTGCAAGAATTTTAGTTTTACTTTAAAATTAAAATTGGAGGGGTGCCTGGGTGGCTCCATCCGTTAAGCTTCCGACTCTAGATTTTGGCTCAGGTCATGATCTCAGGGTCATGGGATCGAGCCTCATGTGGGGCTCCGTGTTCAGTGTGAAGTCTGCTTGAGAGTCTCTCTCCCCCTTTCCCTGCCCTCCCCTGCACATGTTCCCCCTCCTTTTCTCAAATAATAAATAAATCTTTAAAATTAAAACTGGATATATGAAATTATAAAAACAAATGAATAGATATATTTTTAAATGCTGGTAAAAGGAATTGCTTATTGAAAAGCCTGAGTTTTTAATGTTAAAAGGATTCAAAATTGCATTTCTTTTCTCCAGTAATTCTGTAGTTAACTTTCTAATGTTAAGTACTGTTTGAACAAAAGTAAAAATTAAAATGAAATTCTTTCTTCCCCTTTGAATTTGGAACACTGTAACATAGGCTGCTATGGCTGATCTGTGTTTTCTCTGATACATCTGTGTGTTTGTTATTCTATTTCTAAATTGTGTAGATGTTGGAGATTTCATTGAGGAAAAATACAGTCTCAGATAAAGATAAAATCTAACTTAGTAGTCTTTATTCTTTTGTATCTCTCAATTCCTGAGAGATATGTTTTAAAATTTCCCAGCTCATTTTTAGATTTATTAACTTTTTTCCTTGCAATTGTTCTTTTTTGTTTCATACCTCTGTTGGGTTGTCATCTTCATGGTTATTTTTATTGTAATGTATTTTTGTCCATCTTGTACTTTTTCTTTATTGTGGCACATATTAATATTGTTATATCAGTTTTCTTTGTACTTTTGGGGGCTTTGGTGTGTGTGTGTGTTTAACTTTTTTAGTGTAAAATACAAGATACAGAAAACTGTACAATGCAATTGTACAACACAATTGTACAGCCTAATGAATTATTATAAGGTGAATATTCTTGTTACTACCATCCGAGTCAAGTAATAGAACCATGCCAGCCACCCCTGAAACCTTTGAATGTGTCCCATCCCTTCCCTTTCTCCAAAAGTTTACCACTATCCTGACTCTCAAGGTAATTCCTTTCTTCTTTTTCTTATGGTTTTATCACCCACATGTATATTCCGAGACTCTCTAAGAGTTTAGTCTTGTCCATCCAAAAGAACTTTACATGTCTTTTAAGTCTTTTAATCAGCAAGTTGCTTTTGCACTCTTTTCTTCCCCCCTTGTACTTGATGAACCCTGGCCATTTGATCTTTTAGACTTCCCCATTGTCTGGATTTTGCTGATTGCATGAGGCACATTTAAATATGTTCCTTTGTCCTCTGTATTTCCTGCAAATTGGCAGACCAGAGGCTTACTCAGACTCATTGGTTCCCTCCGGCAAGACTATAGATATTCTTCCATAGTGTCTGTTTTTTCACTTTTTTGGATGTAAGCAGCCACTGATATTGAACACCGACATCTTTTTGTTTATTGAAGTTTGTAAAACTGTCACTTTAATTCTGTCATTTTGTTTTCATTTTTACCTGGAATAATCTTATAAAGACATGCTTCCCTCTCCTCTACTATTTGGTTACCCAATGGTAAAAGGTCATGTAGGGAGGATAAAATAACTGCTTGTTTCTTTCCTTTACTCACTTGTCAAGGTAATTAATTGGTTTGCTGTGATCCTCAGAAAGTGACCAATTAGCTTTTTTTTTTCATTATATTGTGATGAACTTATAGACCTAAATACATTTGATTCATTTCTCTTCATTGTTTTATTAAAGTTTAAATTGCCTCTCTTTGGTTAGTTGGTCTTTTTGATATGACCCTAGTCATCCTTGCTATCTTCCTTGCTATCTAGTGTGTCAGGATGTTCCAGACTTATCTTGTACATTTTCTTCCCCAGACCTTGTAATTAGCTACTCAATGAAAAACTTAGTTTTATTTTTTAATTTTTTTTTAAGATTTTATTTATTTATTTATTTGAGAGAGAGAACATGTGAGAGAGAGCACAAGCAGGGGCAGCAGGCAGAGGGAGAAGCGGGCTCCCCACTGAGCAGGGAGCCCGATGTGGGACTCAGTCCGAGGACCCTGGGATCATGACCTGAGCCGAAGGCAGACGCTTAACGACTGAGCCACCCAGGTGCCCCCCCCCCTTTTTTTTAAACTTAGTTTTAAATACACAAGTGACACATAGATGCATTCTTGAAAAACTTGGAATGAACTAGATTCTTCCCTCAGTCTTCCTCTACCCAGAGGTAATCCCTGTTACTATTTGGTTAACTGTCTTTACAAACCGTTTCCTATGAATTTTTATATTTACATACAGAAATAAGTACAATATAGAGATCGTTTTTCATGTGATTTTTTTCTAGCTTTTGACAGTCATAAATGATACTTATACTTTTTTTATTCAATTATATATCTTGATAACTTTTTTGTTAGTACATAGTGCATTCTTTTTAAACTGCTACTTAATATTTGATATGGTGGCGCCTGGGTGGCTCAGTCATTGAGCGTCTGCCTTCGGCTCAGGTCATGATCCCAGGGTCCTGGGATCGAGCCCCACGTTGGGCTCCCTTCTCCGTGGGAGCCTGCTTCTCCCTCTCCCATTCCCCCTGCTTGTGTTCCCTCTTTCGCTGTGTCTCTCTCTGTCAAATAAATAAATAAAAATCTTTAAAAAAAAATATTTGATATGGTTCCACCTCATTTTATTAAATTCTTCTCATGAGTGTATTAGGTTGTTTCCAGTTTTTCCACTAATACAACTCTTGCTTTTTCTGTGCACAAAATGCAGGTGTTTGTTTGGAGTCACAGAGTAGGTGCGTTTAGAGTTTTGCCAGTTTGCCCTCTGAAGTGCTTGTTCTTCCACAAGCAGAGTCTGTTTCTCGACCACTCAGCAATCTTGCTCTTATGAAGTCTTGCCACTCTGAAGGGAAAACATTCCCTTGATTTCCCAGTGCCTTCTGGCGTGGAAGCAGGGGAGAGTAGGAGTGTTCTCCGGTGAGGGCTGCAGCAAGTGGTCTGGCTGCAGAGGTTTCCCTTCTGTCGGGCTCAGCTGCCTCACGCACCGCCTACAGTTCCAGCAGGGACGCGGACACAGCTGCTGCTCGTTGCCTCGCTGCACAGCCTGGCTTGTGTTCCTGGTGACCTCGCTGCTTTTCTCATCCTTTGTGCGCCATCCAGCTTTCAGGCTCGGCCACTTCTCGGCCTGTCTTCCTCCACTCTCTTCCCACCCTCTCCTTGTAACATTCTCTTGTGCGATTGGTGTGTAGTTTTATTTTCCTACATTACTCAGTCTTCTTTCCATCTTTTTTTCAATTTCTGTAAGTCCGAGGGCTATTTCCAACAATGGGGTGTTGAAAAGTATCCTTCCTGTCATTTCTCAGGTTTAGAGTGGGAGCAGGAGACTGCATTTAGTTTGCTGGAACCCTAGTCTCATTTTAAACATAAGGGTAAAGGAAGGTTTCACTAACAGATTAAGTTGTCCCTTGTCATATTTCAGTATCAGGGCTTTTCAGAGTTCCAGCCTAACTTTTGATGACTATCACAAATCTGGCCTGCTATTTGAGTTAAAAGCTCATTTAGTTTTCTTTAAAAGCCTTGATTTTAAAATCACAGTCAGTGATTGTGGTCTCTTGGTCTCTTGCTTTATTCTCCTCTATAATGTATTAAAAATGGTTCCATTTTGCTCCTATCAGGACTTAAAATAATAGGTGTTTATTGTTTACTCAGGTACCAGGGACTGTGTTACAGGCTTTCTTGGATTATGCTTAATCTTTACCACATCCTTGCATCCATGAGGTTTAGGTACTTTTATTATCCCCACTTTACAGATGAGGAAATCTGAGTACTAAGAGGTTAAGAAATGCTTGTCCAAGGTGACAATTAATGCAGCCAGAACTCAAACCCAGGCAGTCGGACTCCAAAATCCTGGCCTTAAGGTCTATGCTTAATATTCCTATTAGTCTCCGTCATCCCAGCTGAGTGGTTTCATTATATTGGCAATTTCATTATGATTGCTCTAGGCATTTTCCACACAGTCCTGTTAGGATCAAATAATAAGCCATATTTCTAAAATTCTTCATATTCTTTTCTCAAGGTTTATCTCTTGGGACCACTGTTCTTAGATGAAACTGAGTTTATTCAGATGACCAGTTTAGTCAGTGCTTTTGTATATTACTAACAGCATCATTCCACAGCTTATTTTCATTATCTGTCAGCCTAATACAAATGCTGTATATTTATAATGTTTTTGTGCAGTTATAAAAATTTGTGGTGATCTTAAAGATTGAATAATTATGCCTCAGAATTTCTGTGTTCAGTTGTTACCTTTTTAGGGAGGACAACTTAGTTACTAAACACTGGGACTATCAGTGTTTCTTCTAGACGGTATGTTGCCTGATTCCAGTTTATCTGGGCCTTTTGGGATCAGAAACAAATGGCAGGAGTGTTGGGAGTATCAGTAGTGGAAGTTTTCCTGGTGCTGAGCAAGGAGAATAGGATTTGGTCATGAAAAGAATTCTGGCTAACCTGATTTTCCAAATATTCAGATGTTTCTCATTCTTGACTGATTTTTATTTGATCCTAGGCAAAGTTAAAAGAAAAAAAAAAACAGTGTGTTTCAAATAGATAAGATCGGTTAGATCATTATTTTACCAGATTTAATTTGTGTTTAGGAAGGAACTAATGGAAGGTGAGTAGAGGAAATGTGCTCACTCTATGTGACCTTAGAGAAACTCATTGTTTTTATTAGTAATATCAAAATGTAGACTTAGTATCTGAGATTCTATGACTGACAGAATTACTGTACCCATATTAATTCATGTACAAAAAACGTTTCCTGGACTATCCAGATAATTGAAACATGAAAAAGGATTAGCAGCATGATACGGAGACAGGGAGGGACAGTGCTAGGAAGTCTATATCCTACTATAAAGAACAAGAAGCTTTTACAATGGAATGATGATAATATACTTCCTGTTGCTCTCTTTGTAAAATAATCATTAATTCAGAGAAAAAAAAAAACATTTTAAAGTGAGGTGAAAGATTGCCAATAGGAAGGTAAATGACTGCATAATGGTTTGATTAGAGCATTAGTACTGGAGTCAGAAATTCCCAACTTGGGGCCAGGCTGGCTTTAGGCAAACTATTTTTTTCGATTTCATTTTCCTCTTTCTGTAATTAGAAAGCCTGATACTCAGGTACATTTCTTATAGTGATTAAAACTTGCATTACACATAGTGCCTTGGCTAAGTAGGAACTTAGCAAATGTCACATGAATAATTGAGATGATTTTAGATTCCTTACAAAAACATATCTCACTAAATTTCTAAAAAGAAAAATACCTTTGTGTTTGAATGGAAAGCAACTCAGTGGCTCTAGCAGATCTCTTAAAGAACAACAGCTATTAGTCCCTTCAGTGAGTGATAATATATAAAGTGTACCTTTGAGGAATGTGTACTCTCAGATCACTATTGGCATCCTTGTAATGGTTCAGACTGAATTCTCAGAACAAATCGTCTAATAATAGAGTTTGTGGTAAGTGAAATTTAGATATTCTTAACCAGCATAATTAAAGTCTTAATGGGCTCATGTCTACTCTAAAATTAAAGAAGTATCATTTTAGTGTCAATGTAATCAAATGTATCAATGTAACAATCAAAGCTTTTATTGAAATGACATCTGATTAGTACATTAACTATCATAACAAATGTTAATTCAGCTGTGATATGAAAAAATTTATTTTTAAGCATCAAGCATGCATTGACCTTTAAAATGCTTTATAATATGATTAGAATAAGCAGCCATATTTTGGCATACTATGGTATTTTTCCACAGATAATTTGTATTCTCAATATTTTTTTGTTATATCTTGTTTTAGTGATCGTGGTGGAGAAGACCCAAACCAGAAAGTAATCCATGGGGTTATTAACTCCTTTGTTCATGTTGAACAGTATAAGAAAAAATTCCCCTTAAAGGTAAAAAGCCTCCTTTAAAAACATAATCAGACCTTTAATTTCTTAAACTACTTGTTCTAATTTTTTAAATATGATTTTATTTTATTTATTTTTAATTTTTAATTTATTATTATTTTTTATTAACTATGATTTTAATTGGTTTTTTTTAGTTTTATCAGGAAATCTTTGAGTCTCCCTTTCTGACTGAAACAGGAGAGTATTACAAACAAGAAGCTTCAAATTTATTACAAGAATCAAACTGCTCACAGTATATGGAAAAGGTAAGAAAGAACATATTATGTTAAATGCATCATCTGTTATATATCAGGCCTGGTTTTATTTAACATTTGTTTTCTTAGTTAATATACTTTTTTGGTGGAAAAAGGGTTTTTTTTGTTTGATCATTACTCTGAGTTATAGTTAATGTACAGTACCTATTGATAGATCATTGTTCTTGCTGTGGCATTCTCCATGAGGAAAAATTCTATCCAGTTTTCATCATGGTTGTTGCTTCTTGATAAATCCTGATTGCTTGATTTGCTTGTCTTTAAAATTAATATTCACATTCTTGGCAAAAGAATAAATTATATTTGTGGTTAGTAGATGTTTGAGGAATAGGATAAGCATAGAAGCTAGGTGTTTGGGTTTTTATCTTTTCCTTCTTTAAAATGGAAGGAAAAATATAATAATTCTAGATACTTGGATAGGTTACTCTTTTGGTCTGTTCAGTTTTTGGAAGACTGAGAAAAAACTCCACAAGAAATTTTAATTAATCCTTAAACCAACACATATTGATTAGTATTTTTAAAATTCCATGTATACTTTTTTTTAGTAAAGGAATAGTCGTGTTACAAAGTCAGTCATTATATAAGATGTATTAAATTTTTAGCCAGGTTTTTTCATTTGCAGTATTGAATTCCAAGCATTTTATTATCCGATGATTTTTGTTAGTTTGTTTCGTGAAGAAGATAATGTGTTGCAAGTGGAATAGCTGTAGAGTGGCCTCCATAGATCACAGGTCATGAAATACCAGTACATTGTTATAAATTCCACAAAGCCCAGGTCTGGAAGTCTGAGTTGTTCAATTCTCTTCCTGCTATTGTCACTGATTAGCTCTAGGACCTCAAGTAAGCCTTCTAGGACATTTTTCTCCATCTATTAAGTACAGGTTACACCAAGTCAGTGGCTCTTAGCTTTAAGCCCTTTATGCTTCTTAAACTCTCGTTAAAGGTTCTAGATCCAATCCTGAAAAGTGCGCACGGATTATCAGTGATACATATACTCCTTGTTATATTTGGCTCTAAAAAGAGGCCCTTGACAAAAATATTGTATGTTCCACTTATATAGAGCCATACACTGTCTAGAATATGGAATATCTACAATAGGTAAATTCATAGAGACAGAAAGTAGATGAGAAGTTATTGGGAGGAGAGAATGAGGAATTATTTTGTAATGGTTACAGAGTTTTTGTTGGGTGTGATGAAAAAGTTTTAGAAATAGACAGTTGCACAGCATTGTGAGTGTAATTAATGCCACTGAATCGCACACTCAAAAATGGTTAAAATGGCATATTTTATGTTACATATATTTTACCACAATTTTGAAAACACTAATAATGTAATATACCCCAAACCATTGAATTATATATTTTTTTTTTAAAGATTTTTTTTTTTTTTTAATTTATTTATTTGAGAGAGAGAGAATGAGAGAGAGCAAGCACATGAGAGGGGGGAGGGTCAGAGGGAGAAGCAGACTCCCTGCCGAGCAGGGAGCCCGATGCGGGACTCGATCCAGGGACTCCAGGATCATGACCTGAGCCGAAGGCAGTCGCTTAACCAACTGAGCCACCCAGGCGCCCTGAATTATATTTTTAAGTGGGTAAATCATATGATAAGTAAATTATATCTCAAACTGTTAAAATGAGGGCCATTGGAAATTATGTTTGGGAAGTAGCATTTATAAGATTAGCTCATTTAATTAACAGACTAATGTAGCCTTCCTGCTTCTCTTTCTCTATTTTACCTGTAGTTTTGGCCTTTTCTCCCCAGCTGTAAGTGGTTTTATAACTCTTTGAAGCCCCTCATTGAGACACTCCACTCTTGTCTACCTTTCTTTTGATGTGCACCCCTCCCCTGCCATTATCATTAATTTTTTTCCTTTTCTCATCCTCCCTCACCTCCTGACTCTAATTCCTGTTGCATTTAGTTAATCCATAAACATTAAAGTTACAGTACGCTATAATGACTAATAGGCATAATCCTTTTAAGGGATAGTTTTCTTTTAAAAGAAAAACTTTTTGACAAAAATGACTTTCTTAGTTGGTTAAATATGCACTGAACATCTTTTAGTCCAGATACCTTCTTGCCTACTTTTGGTTTCTGTGACTTTGCCCTAGACTTCTGGCTCCACCAGGGAGCATAGTAGGTTCCTCATTTTCATCAAAAGGTATCTGAGAGGTATCCAGGAATGATGTGTTATTTCCCCTCTCAACATCACCTTCCTTCCCAGTATTACGTTCTTATGTCCAGGCAAAGTCAGCAGTACTCTCCAAAGGCTTAACTGTATATAGTTCTCTGGGACCAGTTAAGTTCAGAAACTCTAGTTATAGCTTCATATAGTAGAATGTTTTCGAAGTCTAAACATTTGTGTGTGTATGTGCTATGCTAGCGTGATTTTAATTGCGAATGTAGTTTTGTTTTGAGGTAGAAATTAGCCAGATTCTCTAGCTTTTATCTTTATTAGCTGGTTCTTGTTAATTTTAATCAGTGTATTGTTGGTAGCCCAGTGTTTCTTATATAGAATAAGCTTTACTAAAGCTCTTGATTGACATATTTAAGTATGACTAAATATAATTGACTTTGAAAAATTTTAATGAAATCTTTAATTTGGTAATTATCATGTATATTACTGATAACATTTACTTTTTATAAGAAGAGGGACCAACATAAAATAATTAGGTTAATCTACTTGATCCAATTGGTGTAAACTATTTTTTAGTTTGATAGTTAAATATTCATAAAGTGACCACCTGTTCTGGTTTTTAATAATTTTTACTCACTTTTCCTGTTGCATGTTAGATTTCCTATATAATAGGATGATCAGGGTCAGTAAATGAAGACAAAATGCAGACCACTTAACTTTAGTTCGTGTTCATAAGATTTTGGTAAAATGTAGGTGATAGCTAATAGCCTAAATAAAAATTTGAAATGATTTATGGAATGTGGGTTTAAATTGGTTATGTAATCCTTATTTGTTACCTGGCCATCTTTAATTGAGCCATTAAAATTAGGCTACCTAAGTTACTTACTGATATTACAGGTTTTTCCTCATAGTAGGTCATGACTGTAAGAATATATTTCTAAAGGTTCTAGGTAGATTAAAAGATGAAGAAATTCGATGTCGAAAATACTTGCATCCAAGTTCATATACTAAAGTGATTCATGAATGTCAGCAACGAATGGTAGCAGACCACTTACAGTTCTTACATGCAGAATGTCATAATATCATCCGACAAGAGAAAAAAAATGGTAAGTGATATGAAACAGTGAATGTGAATAGAAATTAAATTATAAACCCACTTTCTACATCATCTCCAAGCCTCCTTAGATTTCAGACATTTTTAGTAATAATCTAAAATATTTGATATGCCTTTTTACCAATTCTTAATAAAAAAGACTATTTTGGAAAGGTATGTTTTCCAAGTCAAAAGAAAAACTAGGAAAAGGTGTTTGCACATTTTTACATATCACAAGGGCTAATTTCCTTAATACATTAAGAGTTTCTAATAAACAGCAGGAAAAAAAGCAAAGATGAAAAGGAAATATAAATAGATTTTAAGTATATGCAGATGCTCAGTCTCATTCAAAATAGAAGAAAATACAAAATAAAGATATAATGAGATACTAATAATAAGCAATAAAAAATGGAATTTTTTTAAAGATTTTATTTATTTATTAGAGAGAGAGAGAGAGCACAAGCAGGGGGAGTGGCAGGCAGAGGGAGAAGCAGACTCCCCACTGAGCAAGGAGCCCGATGTGGGGCTCTACCCCAAGACCCTGGGATCATGACCTGAGCCGAAGGCAGGCGCTTAACCGACTGAGCCACCCAGGCGTCCCAAAATGGAATTTTTTTTAAAGGAGAAAATAGCACTAAAAATTTTCAAATAACAGGGAATAAACATAACAAGATATGTGCCAGACCCACACAGGAAATGAAACATTGTTGAAAGCAACATTGATTTATAGATCCAGGAGAATCTACTCAAAACTGCAGTGGTTTTTTTGGTTTGTTGTTTGTTTTAATTGTGAAAGTTAAACTCTTAGACTAAGAAAAGTCAAGACAGTCTTGAAGACCGTCATGGGAAGACTTTGCAGGATAGCATGACTTATGATAAAACCACAGTAATTAGGACAATGAGACATTGGTGCGAGGGTAAACAAATAGACCAATGGAATAAAATAGCCTACAAATAACCCATGCATACATAGATACTTGATTTAAGACCAAGGTGACACAGTAGAGCAGTAGGTGAAAGACAGTCTTTTTAACACACAGTGCTGAGTCCATTGGATATTCACTTGGGAAAAAGTAAAGTTTGATCTCTACCTCAGATACCGTATACAGATTCAGTCAATACATTGTAGGCTTTTGACCTACATGTAAAACAGTAGCACTTCAAGAAGATAATATAGGAGAATAACTTCATGACCTTGAAGTAAGGAAAGATATTTTTAAATGAGACACAAAAAACACTAACCACAAAGGAAAGATTGATCAAGTGGACTGCATTTAAAAAAAACCTTTGGATCATTAAAAGACCATTAAGAGCATCAAAAGACAATCATAGGGTAATATATTTGCAATCACTGAAAAAGGTTTATGTCCAAAATATAAAACAGTCAAGAAATTTGAACAGGTACTGCAGAGTAGAGGATATCCAAGTGGCCAGTAAACATATACAGAGGCCCTCAATCTTATTAAAATAGAGGAATGCAAATTAAAATCCACACTAAGATACCAGTACTCACGTTTTGATACAAAATTTAAAAGACCATTACAGGGGAGGGGAGTGGGGGATGGGTTAGCCCTGTGATGGGTATTGAGGGCATGTACTGCATGGAGCACTGGGTGTTATACGAAAACAATGAATCATGGATCACCACATCAAAAACTGATGTATGGTGATTAACATAACATAATAAAATTTTAAAAAATACTAGGGTAAAACTGGAGAGATTGTTGAAATTTAGATAGTGTTGAATAAAGCAAGAGATTCTGGGGGAAAAAAAAATTAAAAGACCAAATATAGTAAGGTTGGGAAGTGTGTAGAGGAGCGAGAATTTGTTATATACCCTGGGCTCGGAGTATAAATTGATGCAACTACTTTGAAAAACTGACATTGACTCTTAAGGCTGAATGTATGCATATCTTCTGATCCAGCCCTTCCAATCCCAAATATATAATCCCCTGCCCAAACTGCATGCAAATATATACAAAAAGGTAAAAGAATGTTCATAGCAGCATTACTTGTATTAGCTCCAAACCAGAAATAACTCAAATGTCCAATAACAGTAGAATAAAGTGCAGTATACTCCTATAATGGAATATTATTAGAGAAGTGAAAATGAACAATTACAGCTACATACAAAATGTAGATGAGCCTTATAAACATGTTGAACGAAAGAAACCAAACATGAAGGAATTGTATGATTCCATTTTTATTAATAGTTCAAAACAGGCAAAACTAATCTGTGGGTTGGTAGTCATGATAGTGGTTACCTTTGCAGAAAAGCAAGAGGAATAGTGATTGGGAGGAGGTATGAAGGGAACTTCTAGGTGTAGGGAATGTCTGTTTCTTACCCTGGGGGGTGATGTCATGGGTGTGTATGTGTTCACGTGTGATAATTCATTGAGATATGTACTTATGGTTTGTACACTTTTTGTATATGTGTTATATTTCAATAAAAAGTTTAAAATAAAAAGCACTGCACTGAGACATCATTTTCAATGGGAAAGATCAAAACGTTGATAACACGTTGTTGGCAAGGGAACTTCCTGCTATTGGGAGCTGTGTTATAAGGATCTGTCTATAAGATGAAGCTCTGACACAATAGTCCCACTTCCAGGGATTTATACTACAGATATTCTTACCCATATACAGGGTTCTTAATTGTAATATTGTAATATCAAGAGATTAGAAACAACCAAGTTTTCATCAATTTTTAAGAAATTATAATATAGCTATATAATGGGGGTGCTATGCAGTTGTAAAATAACCTTTATGTAATGATATAAAAAGATCTCTAAGTTAAAATGTTGTGTTCTGCAGTTGCAAATAATACATAAAATATGCTACATTATTTGTGTAAAAAGAGGCAGAGGGAAGACTATATGTATTTGTTTGAATGTGCATGAAACATCTTTGAACTGTTATAACTACAATATTGCTTTCCTGTGGATGGTTGGGAGATGGGTGTAGGGGACTTTCTTTGCATTCTCTTGTAATTCTGCATTTTGAACCATGCATTACCAAATACATTAAAATATTTTTTGAACTCTGGAAATTTAATAATCAAATTTTTTTTTCTCTTCAGACATGGCAAATATGTATGTCTTACTTCGTGCTGTGTCCACTGGTTTACCTCATATGATTCAGGAGCTGCAAAATCATATCCATGATGAGGGCCTTAGAGCAACCAGTAATCTTACTCAGGAAAATGTGAGTTATATAAGGAACTGGATATTTTTCTCTTAATCAGATTATCATGGAGTTTTTCTTATGACTTTACTGTTTTAAACAGTGACAGAAAAGTCCTACCATGATAACAAATGAAATATCTTTATTAAAATGTTTTAAACCTGTAGTTTGTTGGCCTCATTCTGGAATTGTCGTATTATTAGAAAATCATTGAATGAAATAGGCTTCTTCATAGTCATATTGATGTGTTCATTTAGCAGTTGTTAATTAACTGCTCACAGAAAAATATGTTTGCTGTTTCTAAATGATTGTGTTTCTATGTAATTGGCATTAATAGTTGTAGTGATAATGGTATTAATCAGTGGTAGTATAGGCAAGTTACAATTTGCTTTCTTTATATATGCTCTGAATTTGGTAGCCCAGGAAACAAATTTAAATTAAGAGTCTTCCCTAAATATATGCTTGCTACCCAAAATATCCAGCAGTGAACCTCATGTCTCTAATACTTATCTTTCTGAAGAGTTCCCTGCCGGTCAAATGACTATTTACAGCAAGGTGTCTTTCCTCTCAAAGTGTGTTACTATCATCAAATCTTGTTGGATGAACTTCTTTGTTATTACTTAGTGATGGCTTAACCAATAAGATAGACATGACATGAAATGTTACTTCTCTTCCTGAAGTAGAGCTTTGGCTCTTCATTTGCAATAATTTTTATATGGACATCATCATTCGGGAGCATTTGTTAAATGCTGATCACTTCAGTGATTTTATGTTCTGCCACAGTAATGCATTAAGTAAAACCATTAGTTTATATTATTAGTCTTTTAGGTTCAGGGTGTTGAATGATATTGGGCAAAGAGGCATAGGGTGCCGTGTCAAGGACGGGGGTGGAAGTGTAAGAGAATACATCTGTAGTAGACCCAAATAATTTTAGCTGACGTAGTTCCCTCCATTAAGTTCAAAAACTCACTTTTGCACTGCTAGATACTTCTTCCCTCTCAGATGTGGGGGAATTGTACTGCTTAATTCAGGGGGTCTCTGTTTTCACAGACTCTAGCTTTTTAACTCTTCTTTCTCTCTCAGCCTTCAGTAGCTTTGAAGGCAGTTTTTGTTTATATAATCCTCTATGAAAGTGATAGGCCTGGTAGTTCAGAGGCTGTATCTTGTTACCCTGAAGATACGGTATTCCAACACAGAGAGGAGTGTTTTTAGTGGGTTCTTCTGGCAGAAGAACTCCAGTCCTGCATTTCTCTGGTGTTGAATGACAAGCTAATTTCAATTTTAAAGTTATAGATTTTTAAGTCCATCTTAGCTAAAAACATTTTTGAGGGTTTGTGTGTGTGTGTGTGTGTGTGTGTGTGTAATATTAATTTGCTTGGGGAAAACTTTACACGTAATTAAACAATTTTTTAGTAAGCCTCATTTTATCCTTGAACTTCTTAAAATGTGATTTTGTACTTTGTATTTCACATTTTTAGATGCCAACACTATTTGTGGAGTCAGTTTTGGAAGTACATGGTAAATTTGTTCAACTTATCAACACTGTTTTAAATGGTGATCAGCACTTTATGAGTGCATTGGATAAGGTAACTTTTTAAAGTATATATATAATTTTCTTTATTTAATCACCATTCTTCAGGCAGTTTCAGAATTAGGGCTCCTAATTGATTGTGTATGTGATTTCTAATCTAGACAAAGTCAAAATAGAAATATAACTTTTAGATTAATAACTGAGTGGTTAAATTGAATGCTTGAATTATATGGGAATTGAATTTCCCATGAGTATGCTATATAGGGGGCAATTGCTAATAAATTAGTATCTTCTAAAAAAATGCAATTTTTTAAATTAAAAGTGTAATTAATTAAAAATGTAATTTTAGTATCCTTTAGTGCTGATTTTTCCTTTAAATATGATACTAAGGTACTATACTGAGTAATATTTGAAATAAAAATCAGTATGTTTTACAAACTTTGGGATTTTGGTATCCTTTAAAGGAAATTTGTTTACATGGTTATTATAAGATTTTTAAAAAATGTAGTCTTATTTTATCTGTGTTCAAAAACCAGTAATGAATTATAGAGAATATCTTTCAGTAGGAAGAGTATATATAATTTTTTATATAATTATCATGAGGGTTACAGTTAGAAATTTACCCTGTGTTAAATATGAAAACAGGAACACACTACCATCAGAATGCCATGTTTTGTGTGAGGCAGTAATTTTTGGATGTACGGATTATAGCATACAATATTGAACCAGCTGCACTTTTACCCCGTTACTGGGAGCTAATTACTGGTCTGTTTTCTTATTTAGGCCCTTACATCAGTTGTAAATTACAGAGAACCCAAGTCTGTTTGCAAAGCACCTGAACTGGTAAGTTTTGATGGTTGCTTAAAAGTAATCTTACGGAAAATCAGTATTAGAAAAAGAAAACTGAGGAGAGCGTCAAATTAATTTGGTTTTATAGTATCTTTCAGAAAAATAGATGAAATTAAATTATTAAAAATAAAAATTATTATGTACATTGTTTATAATTTGGCATTTATTTAAGGAATGCAATTGGCCATGTATTAAAGCCTTTTTTTAAAGGAATAACTGACAGGGAAAATACTCCATTTCACAACGTTTGGCATTTAAAGTATGTGTGCTTTGGAATAATTTGCATTACTTCTCATAGGGATTTTATTTTATCTGAAATCTAAAGGAAATTGTATGGTAAATTTTTGATAGCCTTTACAGGAAATTTGCTTACCAAGGTTGTTGTAAGATTTTTAAAAAGTACTTGTTTAATGTAAAAAATACCAGAGCCTCTCAAAACTCATCTAGATATTCTTTTGAAACTTTTATTACTTATATCAATGCTTTATTGGGCTCTACATGTTGATTAGATTTTTTTTTACTTATTTCTAGTTTTTTTTTTAACCTTATAGAATATATTTTAAGTTCTTTGGGGCATATTCATAATTTTTAAAACATAAGCTTTAGGATGGCAAAGACCTTACCCATTGATCTTATTTTGTATTGTTGCCACTTTGCCTCCTTTGAGGCATGATATGTACAGAAGGGCCCTATCTAAGATTTACTGTCAATTTCTACTTGAGCTTGCTAAGTACTGTGACAACTTATTAAAGAAGTCAGCGAAGGGGATGACCGAGAATGAAGTAGAGGACAAACTCACGAGCTTCATTACCGTTTTCAAGTATATCGATGATAAGGATGTTTTTCAAAAGGTAAGTTGTTAATAGAAGTTTTATTTGTGTTTTAGTCAGCTTTGATTTGGTTTTGAACTTCAAATCATCAGAAAGAAAGTAATCTTTAAAAAATTTTTTTAATATAGTTCTACGCAAGAATGCTGGCAAAACGTTTAATTCATGGATTATCTATGTCTATGGATTCTGAAGAAGCCATGATCAATAAATTAAAGGTAATTTAAGCCTTTGATCTGATAATGTCCTAGAAATTATTCCATGAGCACATAAAGATATTCATTGGAGCATTATATGTAGTACCAAAATATTTCATCGATAGGAAACTGGTTAAAAAATACAGAATGTATATTCATGTGGTGGGATATGCAAATACGGTATTGAAAAGACAAAATCTCTGTATATTGATTTAGAATCATCCACAAGATATAAACAGTGTTAACTTTACAAAAGACTTGTATTACTTAATGAATGAATACAGCTAAAGTATTCCTTTAAGTATAAGTTTTGGAGTGCAGTTGAATTTCAGGTCATTTTTATATCATTTTAGCATACACACTGATGAGATAAATAGTACCTGATTCATATTTATCATGAGTTACTTAGTAGTTGATAATTCCTACATAGTAGACATTGAATATACTATGTGGTCCTTTTTAAATATACCAGTCAATAGTTATCTTTTGATTTTTAAAAATAATGTAAACACAAAGCATTTTATATCCCAGGATTAGAGATCCAAATGTTCTGAACTGGTGATGACAGAGTTTTGAATAATTTCAAGGAAGTGGATTTCTTCATTATTCAGTAGATGGTATTAAAAATATGCCTAAGTATCCTCCTTTTTAAACTTGACCACTGACTCAAATATACATAGTCATCTTTCGTGTATATTTGATCCTATATGTAAACTTTATAAGGTATCTTATATATAGTAATGGAGCATTTTGTAGTGTTGAAATAAGATACATGCATTTATAGAAAAGTTTTTATTTTAAAGGGAAATTTATTGTTTCATAAATCTGTATTTTCATTTATTCTGCATTGAAAAGGAAAAAATCTTTGAAAGGTTTTGCTTTGAATAGCTGCTTTGGATTATGAATAATACAGGCCATTGGAGTAAATACATAAGCAGGACCTTTGACCATAGACCTATCAGTAGAAATACATTCTTAATAATCAATATGGTTTTTATTTTTATTTTAAATCTTATATTTTCAAAAACTTTTTCTTTTACAGCAAGCCTGTGGTTATGAGTTTACCAGCAAGCTACATCGGATGTATACAGATATGAGTGTCAGTGCCGATCTCAACAATAAATTTAACAATTTTATCAAAAATCAAGACACAGTAATAGATTTGGGAATTAGTTTTCAAATATATGTTCTACAGGTATGAGTATGTGTTCCATTGTGGGCATTTATTAACCATTTCAAATATTCTGATGCAAAGGATTAATATATGGATGCCTGATTACATTTCTTTCAGTCAGTGGTTGGTAGCTTCTAAAGTTACGTGTTATATTGAATTGGAATGAAATGTGTCATGATAGAAATGTTGATGGGTTTTATCAACATTTTGAGGAAGGTAAAACAAAAAGGTGCTTTAGTCGCCTAAATCATTTTATAAATTTTTATTTTTAAGTTAGATATTTATCTGTTTAACTTTTTTCCTTCTAGGCTGGTGCATGGCCTCTTACTCAGGCTCCTTCATCTACATTTGCAATTCCCCAGGAATTGGAAAAAAGTGTACAGATGGTAAGTTTGCAGGAAATATGTTAGAAAACCAAAGAAACTTTAATAATTGTCTTCATGTTATATTACTTTAAATATTTTTCCAAAGTCTTAAGGCCTTATATGATATAAAAGTATATGCACAAATGATAGTTTGTCTGCCTGTAGGAAGAATGTTAAGTTATTGTAGTTCCTAATATTAAAACTAAAATGCTAAGGGTGTGTCATACAGTTCTTTGTCAAAGTGTGTCTCTTATTTTTATTAAATCAGTTATCTGCTCTTAAGCAGTTTTAAATTACAGAAATTTTGGTATTAGAAGAAAGTTTAGAACCCAGTACTTAAAATAGTCATTTTCTAACTTTTCATTTGAATTTGGAGCCAATTTTGTGCCTCCACATTTATCCCCTATAATAGTTATTTTTATTTCTGGGCTGTAATTTAGGTAAGTATATATGGAATGTGAAATAATCTGGAAAAAATGCTTTAAAGTGTGACTGAATATAAACCTTACAATGCTTACCAAAAAGCTTTTAAAGAGACTGTATCTTTACAGCTTTATTGGGATATAATTAATATACCATATGTCCTAGCCTGTTCACGTTCCTATAACAAAATACCACAGACTGGGTAGCTTATAAACAACAGAAGTGTATTGCTCACAGTTCTGGAGGCTGGACACCTGAGATCAGGGTGCCAGCGTGGTCACGTGAGGGCCCTCTCAGGGTCACAGACTTATTGTGTCCTCACATGGTAGAACGGGCTATGGGATCTCTTTTATAGTAAGCACTAATCCCATTCATGAGGGCTCCACCCTCATGATTTGAGCACCTCCCAAAGGCCTCACCTCGTAATACTATCATACTGGGCCTTAGGATTTAGTATATGAATTTGGGAGGGACACAAATGTTCAAACCATAGCACTATATAATTCATTCATTTAAAGTATACAATTTCAGTGATTTTTAGTATATTCACAGTTGTGCAACCACCACACAATTTCAGAACATTCTTATTGCCCCAGAATTGTCCCTTCAAAACCCCCTACCCATTAATAGTCATTCCCCATTTTCCCCCAGCTCCCTTCCCCACTCCTCCCAGCCCTAGGCAATCTACTTTCTTTCTCTATAGATTTGCCTATTCTGGACATCTCAGAGTCTTACCATTTGTGACTAACTTCATTCACTTAGCATGTCAGGGTTCATCCCATGTTGTAGCATGTATCAATAGTTAATTCCTTTTTATTGCCAAGTAATATTCCATTGTATTGATGTACCACATTTTATTTGTTCATTCATCAGTTGATGGACATTTGGGTTGTTTCCACCTTTTTGGTATATGAAAATGCTACTGTAAACACTCATGTACAAGTTTTTGAGTGGACATGTTTTCATTTCTCTTGAAACTGACCCTTTTTGATTTCCTAACTCACCAAAAGAGGTTTCTTATTTCTTGACTGGATGGAAGTTTGGGTAGCATTTTTTTCTAGAGAAATCTTCATTATTGCATTTGGGCAGTAACTTGAGGTTGAAAATGGTATTTCATTACACTGTTTCCTACAGATGTTTGCAATGGGTAATTTGAGTCATTTTTTAAAGTAAGTGTGTTTTTTGTTTCTTTCAAAATAAGGATTATAAAGAAAATAACACAGTGTAGGCTCTGGAATCATAATTTCTGGTTTCATATGTCTGTTCTGCCATTTACTATGCTCTGTGACTTTGGGTAAATAACTTACTGATATTTCTGATGATAGGACTACTCAGAGTGTTGATATGAAGATAAAATGAAATAATGTAAAGCACTTAGCCTGGTGTATAGTAAGTACTCAATAAATGGTAGCCAATATAGAAGAAGTAATAGTTATAGTAGTAGTGATAATAGCAGAGTATAAACAACCAGGTAGATTTCAAGATACCAAGCATAAGGTAGACTTTCAGACTAGGAGTCTAACTTAAGGACTTCTTGCGTCTTCTTTAGAAAGGCATGATAGCACAACCATCTTAAAAACTGTATGAAGAAAAGCATTCATTTGGGTGGGCAGGTTATTATGGATTTTGCAAGAAGGATAGATGCAAGCTAGGGGTAGGAGATGAGGTAGCCAGGTAAGGCATTTTGATGTACTCATCTTTAACAGTACTAAAACTTACTTCTTAAAAGAACCTGAGTTTTTGAATTGCAATTAAGGCAGAGAATAGGGGCTGCCAGAAATAGTTTCCTTCTAATTTTATGTTGCTGTTCTCTCTCCCCTTGAGTTAATCATTTTCCATTAACAGTTTTTTAACCCCTTCAACTTTTATTAATGTATAACCTTCATCAGGTTTCAGTTTCTTCATTTGCAAACAAGAAGTGAGTTCTTTTCTGACTATAAAATTATGATTCCAAGAATATTGTCCTCTCCATTTGGATTTTCTCTAATTACCAGTAGAGGGAGTTTGTCCTTCTATTTTTTCCTAGTAAATCCAAGTGTTCAGTTATATAGGACTCAAAATTCATCTGTGTACTTAACACCGTACATTTTCACATATAAATTAATTCATCTTGCCTTAGTGATCATTTATATATTTTATATCTTAATCTTAAATATAGCAGTTTATCAAAAATGATTTTCATTTTACACATAGGAATCTTTTTAAAACTATGGAAATGAAGCTTTAATTAAAAGTATTTTGCATATTAGACCAATAATCTTCATTGTTGTATTTCTTTTGTACCTGGTCTACAAATCTGAATAATACCAAGAAATATAAAATAGTGTGTATTAATGCAGCTCTTTATTAGAAGTAAATATGAATTGTTTATTTTTAAGGTCCTTTGAGTTCTAATTAATACTCTCAAATGGTATTTAAAGGATGGTGTCCTAGCCTGACTATTATTTATTTTAAAATGAGAAGTTTAGGCAAGATATATTTTTTACTAATAAACTTTGGTAGCATAATTGTTTAATGATATAATGAAGCAAGGTTTTATAGCTTTTGTCTTTGAATACCAGATGAATTTATAATGTTTCCATTTGGTACTCAATCTTTTTGTTCTTGACTAGTTATTTATGAAAATCTTTAATCAGATTTTAAATTCAAGGGTAAAGGAATGTTTTCTGCCTACATATCTCTATCATTATCAATAAAACTTTATTGATAGTACTAGTTGTTAGGAGTGGAAAGAAGCGAAACATTGCCTTCAGAGCTTGGAATATAAATCCCGATGCAGGGCTCGATCCCTGAAATGTACATCCTTGCACTTAAATAATTTAGAAAGAACATTTTAAAGTTTGGTTTTCTCAATTTCAGAATGTTTTATTTTGCTTTTGTCCACAAAGTCATTATAAATGTTTCATAATTAAATTAGGAGTTATATAGTAGTAATTGAATTTTATTGACACCTTTGGAGGTTATTAATTAGTCAAAGCCTACTTCTGGGATCCTTTTATGACATTATTTTGACTTTCATTTGTCTAGATTAGAACTAGGCAGAAAATCCTAAGTATTTCAAGTGTTAGTCATTTCCTATTTATCATGCCAGGGGCTTGGTGGATTTGTACCATTGGAGGGAAAGCATGCTCAACAAGTTAGCTTACCAGGACTAAGCAAACTTGGAATGGACTGCTGAAAGAATTCACTAATTCTCTTGGCTGGCAGGTCAAACATTGCTGATTGCTTTATTGAAACTTTGTTTTGGGAGTACAGAAGGTTAAGTTTGATACAATTAAAAGCTTTAGGTGTAAATATTACATGTGGCACATTATGCTGAAAGTATGTCCACAATTCTGAATTGTGATATGATGTGTTTGCTTATTTTTCAGTTTTATAATGAAATTGAGTGTTTCGGGTTTTGTTTGTTGGGGTTTTTTTGTTTTTGGTTTTTTTTTTTACATTTCAGTATCATTTTCTCACTATATATTTATGTACTGACTCTTTTAAAAGATATTTTTTGGATTGATGTCCTACAGTTATACATTCAATTCAAGGAAGGAGTTTTTTAAATTTCAAAGCAACATTAATAGAATGTTAAATTTTTTACAGTAATATCAACAAAAGATACAAAGATGAGTACTTTGAAGCTTTGTTTATATTAGTGTTTGGCTGGATGTGGAAGTTAAATTGTAGATACCACCTTATAGGTAATCACAGAAATATTAACCTGTCACTTCAGCAAGGGCATATGTTGGCAAATAGGAAAATAGAAGTGAAGGTATGATTTGCATTTTCATATTGAAATTTATATGATGGTGTTTTTGGTCAGTAATTAGTATTTATAAAGTCCAAATTGCTATCATTCAAAACTGATAATCATTGACTATCTCATTTCTGAATTTATACAAAAAGTCAAATGTGGAGGGCTGTGGTTTAGTGGAGAGAACCCTGGACAAAGTTTTAAGTGAAAAGAGCTGCACTGATATTTGTATGATCTTGGTCAGGGACTTGCATGGATATGTTTTCTCATCTATAAAATGAGTAAGTATACTGGATGGGTTATAATGTCTTCTCTAACATCAACTTTTTTTGTGTGGTAATAGCTAAGTAAGTTATGTTATAGTAGCTGAAAATAATTTTTTTTTCTTCTTTACAGTTTGAATTATTTTACAGCCAGCATTTCAGTGGAAGGAAACTGACATGGTTACATTATCTCTGTACAGGTAAAATGCATTTAATTATATCTAGTGTAGTGAAATTTACCTGATACAAGTATCTTAATAATTTAGGAAAAGATTTCTTATAGCCTAATGATAGTTTTTTCCCTAATGATGGCTTTTAACCTCTTTTCCTCTGTCTACCCTGCTGGTTATCATTAAACCAAGTATTAATGAAGTTTAAGTGCAGCACTTTTTTTTTTTTTTTAAGATTTTTATTTATTTATTTGAGAGAGAGCACAAGCAGGGGGAGGGGCAAAAGGAGAGGGAGAAGCAGACTCCCCACAGAGCAGGGAGCCTGACACAGGGCTCAATCCCAGGACCCTGGGATCATGACCCAAGCTGAAGGCAAACGCTTAACCCACTGAGCCACCAGGCGCCCCAAGTGCAGCGCTTTTTAATAGTGCTTTATTAATTTATGCTGCTTATATTATTAATGCTTATTAAGAAAGTTTCTAAATTTTATAATAGTTTATTACATTTCTGTAACACACCAGTTTATCTAGACATTAGAAATTTTATCTAGAGGGCGCCTGGGTGGCTCAGTTGGTTAAGCGACTGCCTTCAGCTCAGGTCATGATCCTGGAGTCCCTGGATCGAGTCCCGCATCGGGCTCCCTGCTCGGCAGGGAGTCTGCTTCTCCCTCTGACCCTCCCCCCCTCTCATGTGCTCTCTCTCATTCTCTCTCTCTCAAATAAATAAATAAAATCTTTAAAAAAAAAGAAAAGAAATTTTATCTAGAAACCAAGACTTGATAAGTCAGATACTCCTAAAAAACTATTTTCTCTAAATATGTCAGAAATCCTCAGAAATTTCTTTAACCATTATAGCATCATAAGGAGATCTAACCATTTGATTTTTATTTGTGGTGCTGTAGTGAACTGCAGTAGTAAATGGTTTTTCCAAAATGTCGCAATTAATTCCCAGTAGTTTCAATTTTAGAAAAGTTTAGTCAGAATCCAGTCCTTTGCTTCTTTTTGGAACAGTGGGGTCCACTTATTTGAAAGTAGGATTAATACCTGAATGATTGTAGACTGTGTGCAGTTGCCCTGAGTTGCCTCAAGATGTTAGCCAAAGCAAACACTCAAATTCTCTCTACTTTCGTTAAAGCTATATGCTTTGAAAGTGCGTTGAATCAACTTTCCTTCTGTATAAGGAAAAGGTATATATCTCTTAGGAATGGCATGAGAATATTTGATCAGTCAGGTGCCATAACCTTTATTAGGAAATTCTTTCACTCATGTAAGAGAAATTTCATTAAGAGGAACTTCATCTAAGTAATTTCTTTTAAGTGCCATTTATTTGACCACTTTATATTTGTAATATAATGTCTCATTATGTTAGTAGTACATATTAGTACATAATTGGTACATGTAATATATACTTATACAAGTTTATTTTTATTAAACAAATTGGGCATTTACATTTTTTTTCAGCAGTTTATGAAATAAAGAGATATGATATTCTTAATAAGTGGTTAGTTTGTACTTGACCTTTAATTTTACATCTGTTATGAATTTTTTCTATTTTCATTTAGTAAATATAATTGGTTTTAAGGGAAAAAAATTGCTCAACCAGTGTTTTATTTTTTTAAATTTATTTATTTGAGAGAGAGAGAGTGCACAAGTGGAAGGGGCAGAGGGAGAGAAAATCTCAAGCAGACTCCCCGCAAGCAGGGAGCCCGACACAGGGCTCGATCTCACAACCCTGAGGTCACTATCTGATCCGAAACCAAGAGTTGGACACTTAACTGACTGCACCACGCAAGCGCCCCACTCAACCAGTGTTTTAGATAACTAAAAGAATTTCTAATATATCTTAATGTACTTGAGTTTAATTTAGTTTTACTTCCCCTGAATGTCTTTAGGAGTTTACTCTCTTTGTTTTTCTAGTTACCTCAGCAATAATAAGCCTGTCTCCTAAAGTATTTTAATGAGGGGCTCACTTTTTTGGTGTTCAGCAACTCATTGTATATAGAAATAAAGAAAAAACTGTATATATAGTTTTTGCCGGGCGCCTGGGTGGCTCGGTTAAGCGACTGCCTTCGGCTCAGGTCATGATCCTGGAGTCCCTGGATCGAGTCCCGCATCGGGCTCCCTGCTCAGCAGGGAATCTGCTTCTCCCTCTGCCCCTCCCCCCTCTCATGTGCTGTCTCTCTCTCATTCTCTCTCTCTCAAATAAATAAATAAAATCTTAAAAATAAATAAATAAAATGTAAAATATATATATATATAGTTTTTGCCATTGGAATTTGACCTGAAAAGTGTTATCAATAACACCTAAATAGGAAAGATATCAACATTCTTTTCCTGTTTTTGAACTATACTAAATTCCCAGGCTGGTCCATAATAACCAGATTTTTGGAGCTCATTTGTTCTTTTTTTTGGTCTTACTTTAGTGTTGCGTATATGTGTCTTAATTAAAGCCAAAGAGTTTATTCCTTTGGAAAAGAGATGTTAGCCTTGTAAATTCATTTCTTGTTTTGAATCACTGAAAGCACTGAAAATACCTGTGATCTATCAGTGAAGCCATTTGCTAAGGTTTTATTTTGGTTTTGTTTCTCATTTATTCATTTACTCATTAACAAAAAGTTTTCAAACACCATCCACCTTTAAGATGCTTGTTCTGGTGTTCCCACATTTGTCATAAGGCTCCAGGGCTCCTTTAAAATATTGGCTCTGATTCTGGACTGATCACTCAGAGTTTTGTTTCTCAAGAACCCCTATCGTTCATATTTACACATATAATCAGAATTACTCTTTCCTAGTCCATTTCCACATTTCCAGGTATTTTTTGTATTGTAATCCAAGAGTTTTTACAAATGGTTGGAGATGGGTATCAAGTGGTATTTGGAGGAAGTTAGAATCAGAACATGTAGGGTTATTAGCCTATTAAGTCTGTAACCTTGAGCAAATTATTTAACTTCTCTGAGCCTATTTCTTCATCTTTATCTTTGTGAAATTCATTTATCAATTCAGAGAATCATCTTCTTTGTTCCTAGTACTGCTGTATGCTAAGAACAGATAAAATACAGAGGCTCAGCCCTCAAAGAGCTCACATCTAATGGGAGGACAGACAAGTAAATAATTACGGTAAATGTTTTGACTGTTACAATAGAGAGGCAAGCCCAGGGTATTAGTTTCCCATAGATTGGTGGTAGCAGACAGCCACTGGTAAAGGAAAGCTTTTGAGTAAACAACATCTAAACTTGGTTTTCAAGTGTGAATAGGACTTAGCCAAGATAGGCAAAGAAGAATGTTGAGAGCATATTACCAACAGAGGTAAGAATTTTAAGAAGTAAGCAACTATGCTAGGAGATGTGACAGAGCTACTGAATGAGAGAACGATGAAAATTCCATTGGATTTATGACTAGGATATTGGATAGAATTATTCTGAGAGAAAAACTGGATGAAGAAATAACAAATACGGAACCCGGAAACTTATACTGTCTGGATATAAATAAGTTTTATTTATGGCACATCAAGATTTTATAGGAATCCTAAGTCAGCTGCTGAGAGAGAAGTTGAGAAATGAATTCAAGGAAGATAACACTTCCTTGGTTAAGACATAAGTATGTAGATAATATATAAATAATACATATAATTAGATCACACTAGCAATTAGTGAACTGTGTGTCCTATAAGTGTTATTTGCCAAAATGAAAGTCACACCATATTGTTGCACATTCCTTAAAAGGTAGTGATTCATTCTATCCTTGACTGAATTCTTTTCATTATTGATTTCAAGTATTTTAACAGCTAAAATTGTGAGGGGTTTTAACATTATCTAATGTCCAGTCCATATGTAGATTTCCCTGACTGTCCCCAGAGAGACTTTATTGCCTGTTTTTAATGTAATCAAAGGTCACTAATTGCACTTGGTTATAGTGTTTTCCCGCTTCTTTTCCCTACCACTTCTTCCCTAACCCCCTTTAGCCCTCTTGACATACTTTTTTAAAAAGACCAGACAGTGTTTGGATTTGTCATATTATTTACTTGTGATGTATTTTATTTGTTTTCTATTCCCTGTACTTCTCTAAATTAGTATTTCTAAATTAGGTCCAAAAGTTTGATTCTATTCAAATTACATATTGTCAGCAAGATTACTTTTTAAATGGCAGTCCTGTATACTTCGTAATGCATTACATCTGAAGGCATGTAATGTCAGATTGTCCCACTATTAGAGACACTAAAGTTGGTCACTTGGTTAAGGTGGTGACCACCAGATCTCTTCATTGTAAAGATACTCTTTTCCCCTTTTCAGTGATCCGAGGGGTGATACCGAGGTCCCATATGAATACCCTTTTTCAGGAACAACCTTACCTAATGGCTTTGGCACCCACTGATGATCATGGCTTGAATCAGTTACTCCATTACTGGCTGCAAATTGGCGATACTCTTATCACTTGTTCAGCATTTAGTAACTGACATTCTTCTGTAAAGAAAGGCTTTCCCTTAGAGACTAAGGAGCTATCGGTAATAGAAGAGTAACTTGGATGAAATTATTGTGAGTTCTGCCCATTCATTACTTCCTGTAGTTGTAAATATCTCTTCAGTTACGTTTGGTGTATTTTTTAAAGTAAGTGTGTATCAGAATGCTTTATTCTAGTTTGGAGAATAACCTATTCTGCAGGTTAAATGACCTGTTCTGTCATTTTTCTTTTCTGTTTACATGGCAGTAATTAAATGAATCATCAAATTAGAGATGTCCTTCCCTGCCCCACATGTGCCCTCTACCCTTATCCCAGTCTGTTCAACTGTGAGCTAAAAGGAGAATGGGGCTGAAAGAGGGGCAAGAGGCCGAGGTACCCCTAATGCCAACAATTAAAAAATGGGGGGAAAAGGGCCTTAATACGGTACTAACTAGTTTTCCTAGTGTTGCAGAATGAACTTAATAACTAAATGATACTTTGACCCTTTACTGGCATTGTCTCCTAATGCTCCTTGGGTTCTGGTGGTGATGAAAGACTATTTGGTGTGGCAAGAAGCTAATTCTGGGTCCCAACCCATGACAGTATATTATAGCACTGGATCTGATATATACATCACTGGATGTGTGGCCTGATGGTCCTATACTTCATCATCTACTTGCTTGATGCATTGTTTCGTACTTGTTTCTGACATATGATTAAACAATCCTTGCACAAATGATACAATTTATGTGATATTTTGCTTTTCACCACATTTCCCAAACGTAAATGTTGAGAGTCCTTAAAGTATTATTTGTCCTGTTGGCAGGATACTCCTGATGTTAACTTTTTACTTAAACTCTTTGTGCGAATTGATTATTCTAATTAATATATTAAACCTACTTTCATGAAGATTCAGAGACAAGGAATTTTTTCTTGAGGTGTTTCCAAATAATTATCTGAATAACTGTTGTTTCCGAAATAGGTTGAGGCAGAATGAAAGTTAGAATAGGCATCTCTGTGATAAGTTAGTTGGAGAATTGACTTCATATCCTTTAAAAATTTTTAATTATGTATGTATAAATTAAGCACAAAATCTTCATCAGAGTTACTAATTACCACTAATAGGGAGAAAGAATGTAGGCCTTAGGGTAAGTTCATGTGAAATACAGCTTCCTTGAGTTAAAATGTAGAGCTCTAAAACCAGATCTTGTAGTGGTTTATTTTATAATCCATTAACAATCGAATAATTCAGAGTGTGTGTGTATGAGAGAAAAACACAGATAAAGAAATACCGTCACTAAACCACAGCTTTATGCTTTAGGAAACAGTTCGTTGACTTGCATTAGCTTTTTATTTTACATGTTATGTAGTGCATACATGTTTGTCATACTGTTTGTTACAAACTTTTCAGTGTGCTCTCTCCCTGGGATGTTGCAGAACCATAGTGTGCCTAAACCTGCTGTATCATTTATAGCTTTCAGGGTCATGTAGAATCTATAACTTTTTTATTCTGTCAACTATTTCAGCAAAATAATAAATCTGTCTTTTTGTCTCTCCTTCCATTTGTTTGCCCCTAGGAAGTTACTGGGAAGAATAATGTTTGTTTATGAGATAAAATAGCATTGTTAAATTTTAGCAGAAACTGTGGGTTAGAGCCATTGGAGAAGCATCTCCTGTATGCTTGTAGACCTCCCTGAGTGCTTGAACGTTGCCAGATAGAGACAGCACATGAGGCGGTTATTTGTCGCAAGCTGTCATTCTCTCCCTTTGTCTGTCTATCTGTCCATTTCTCCTCCTACCCTCACCTTCTCTTAACTGCTTTTTCTTGCCCAAGTCATAGCTCTTCTAGTAACATTTAAAGACATTGTTACCTACTGGTAGAGGTATGATTGTTTAATTGTGATTTATACTGCATACTCAAAACTAATAGCCCTCCCTCCAACCCCCCAAACAAACAAACTGATTACACTGCTAGCAAGAATGGCTTCATAGCAATTTAATAAGTCCTTGGTTCATTCTCTCAGGAGAAAGTAGCTGAAATAAACAATTATTACTCAAGTAGTTTTGAAATGTTTTCTTTGAATGATCAGTTTATTGTCAACAATTTTGTTTTAATTGTAGGTGAAGTTAAAATGAACTATTTGGGCAAACCATATGTAGCCATGGTTACCACATACCAAATGGCAGTTCTTCTTGCCTTTAACAACAGTGAAACCGTCAGCTATAAAGAGCTTCAGGACAGCACTCAGATGAACGAAAAGGAACTGACAAAAACAATCAAATCATTACTTGATGTGAAAATGATTAACCATGATTCAGAAAAGGTATGGGGTAGTATTTCAAGGAATTTAAGCATTATAAACATATCTTTTTCATGAGATGTTTGCAGTTTTTTAAAGTAAGGTTGTAATTTGTAATGTCCTTTGTACTTTGGAAAGCACTTGAGTCAGCTAACAGTGCTGCAGGCTCCTTACAGCTATGAGCTTCTGGAATCACAGAGAAGTTGGTACCTATGTGCCCTTTATAGTTTGATTTCATTTGTCCCATACTGTGACAGTGTACTGAAAATTGTGAAAGAATTGCCATCAGGTGGATTCTGGTTATTTGAGGTTAAAAACTGTAGCGTATTTTTTTTTTCATGTGTTTAATTGATATTTATTTAATTACATGGTTCTGTAATAGGAAATGACCACCTATTGATATTATTTGTATGCATATTTGGCTTGTGTGACCATCCTAAATGCTCTCAGTCTCCTGTCCCTTCATTCCAGGATTCAACTAATAACCACCATATAGTTGTACTATCTGTCACAAGAATAGCAAGCCAGTAATATACTTCTTTTCTTTTTAGATTTTTTTCCTAGTAGCAAGTTTTTGTTATTGTTATCGTATATCTTGGATATTTAAGTGGTTCAAAAGCAACAGATGTGAGTTAAATCTAATTCAGATTGTGCCTATAAGAAAAAATTCTTGTAAATGAGGTATCATTTTTATTTTGGTGAAGTTAATAACCTACTGTTTCTGTCATCAATTCATTTAATTGATGATATATTTTTTTAAGATTTATTTATTTGAGAGGCGGTGGGAGAGGTAGAGGGAGAAAAGAATCCTAATCAGACTCCCGACTGAGTGCAAAGCCCAACGTGGGGCTCGATCTCATGACTCTGAGATCATGACCTGAGCTGAAACCAAGAGTCACATGCTTAATTGTGCCATCCAGGCAACCCTAACTGATGATATTTTGTAGCCTGTAATTGAATAGCTTTAAATGGCATATATTCTGAAATTCAAATGAAGCTTTTCTTAATACTGAGAAATGATTGATTTTTCTGACTTCAGAATCCTAACAAAATACTAAATTCTTAATATTAAGATTTTAATTAAGTCAATTAATTAATTGTAAGTTAAGCATGAATTTTTTAAAATCTAAAGTTTAAGTTTAAATTTGTAAGCTAAATTTTAAGGGCTTAAGAAGTTGTATAGTTTTCTAAAATGTATTACTTTTGCTGCCCAGGAATGTACAAAATATAGTTTGCTTGTTTGCACATTAAATTTTAATTATGAATCTGACGTTCCTTAGCAGAACTTCTTAGCTTAGTATTGAGAATGAGTTCATTTGCCAAGTGCTTTTTGATCCTGCTGATGAGAAAACTCACTGTATGATCAGAATGGCTTTTTTAAGCCTGATAGAGAAGTTATGAATATAAAAATTGGCTTAACTTTCACTTGAGAAAAGGCCACTTGCTTTAGGTAGACTGAATAAAACATGAGTTCAGGGGTAAACTTCATCAGAACCACACCAGGGTCATGTGTGCTGCTGGAAACTACTTGCTTCTGTCGTCTGGTTATTTATAATCTGTATTTTGTTATTGCAACACTGTTTTTTAAACAATTTTTTTAAAGATTTTATTTATTTGTTTGACATAGCGACAGCAAGAGAGAGAACACAAGTAAGTAGGGGGAGTGGGAGAGGGAGAAGTAGGCTTCCCACTGAGCATGGAGCCCGATGCAGGGCTTGATCCCAGGACGCTGGGATCATGACCTGAGCCAAAGGCAGATGCTTAACCGACTGAGCCACCCAGGTGTCCCATATTATTGCAACACTTCAAAAGACATTTGGTTGCTCACTTTTTCAAAATGGGGTGATAGAAAAACTCTGAGCCTAGTAGTTATAGTTGGGCCAGGAAATAGCTTATTTCTAAATCTAAACAGATTAAAATTCAAGTGTAAAATTAGAAAAGAATTGTTTTTTGCTTCTTTCTTTCTTTGACAGAAGACAGGTACTTTTCTCTTAAATAATCTTTATAATGTAAAATGATGAGAGTTTAAGTCTTCTTTGGTCATTTAATTTTATGGCATATTATTTGCACAACTCTTATTTAATGATTTTACTTTTTATAAATAGAAATGAATTATTTTTAATTGTAGGAAGACATTGATGCAGAATCTTCATTTTCATTAAATATGAACTTTAGCAGTAAAAGAACAAAATTTAAAATTACTACATCAATGCAGAAAGACACACCACAGGTGAGTGATTTTTAAAGTCATTTCTTTCGGAAATATTTAAGCATTGAACTTGACAAGTGGTAACTGAGATAATGCAAAACTTTGCACATCAAAATTAATAATGTGATACATTTTTTTCTGGTTTATTCTCTGAATTTATGAATCTTGCAAACAAAACTGCTGCCAGTATTTTAGATTATAAAAATAATAATAGAATGGGTGTCTAAGGAAAATGGTGTTGCAGTATAGTCATACTTGCTTTTAGACTATATTGAAATGCAGAGCGTTGCTTGCATTCTTCACAAAAATTCCTACCTTGAATAGTAATATAATCTCTCACATTTTTCATTTGTAAAATAAGGAAAAGCTTTATAACATTTCATTCAAAGAAAAGTTGTTAGAAATATTTCTCAAAATTTCATGTGCAAATGAACCACTTGGGATCTTGTTGATACTCAAAGTGTGATCTAATAGGTCTGGAGTGCGGTTCAAACTACCAGATGAGCTGGTTTGCAAGGTGAACATCTGCTGTTGATTCTTTTTTTTTTTTTTTTTTTTTTTTTTTTTTTTTTTTTTTTTAAAGATTTTATTTATTTATTTGAGAGAGAGAATGAGATAGAGAGAGCATGAGAGGGTCAGAGGGAGAAGCAGACTCCCTACCGAGCAGGGAGCCTGATGTGGGACTCGATCCCGGGACTCCAGGATCATGACCTGAGCCGAAGGCAGTCGCTTAACCAACTGAGCCACCCAGGCGCCCTGCTGTTGATTCTTTTAAATCACTAATGATTATTGCTTTGTTATGGGATAGCCTGGTAATGTCTCTTAAGTTTCTTGATGACCTTCTGTGTGCCACCCTATCCTTGGGCATGGGGCAGGATGTAAAGTTATATAAGATGTTAGGCCCTCTCCAGGAATTACTCCCCCATGGGGAGACCGATGTTAGTTAATTGCTAATTAAATTTGAACCCTAAAATGTTTGCGATCCCATTTTTCTCTGGAGTAATGAATAATAATTTGTAACATTTGGATTATATTTTATCTTTTATTTTATTTTTTAAAAGATATTTATTTATTTGAGGGGAGAGGGGCAGAGGGAGAGCGTGAGAGAATCTCAAGCAGAAGTCTTGAAAATTACTGCTCTATGTCATTTAAGTTCTACTTTATTGCCTGTTTACATTAAATACATTTTACAATAGTGTTAATTTTTTTAATAACCTTCCAGCTTTAACCCAAGAAATTATAAATAATTGACTGTAGGTATTCGTTTGGTAATGGTTATGTGATAATGGGCACATGATAACTGTATAATTTGATGCTCGGTATTGATTGGAAATTTATGTAAACTCACTGATAAAATGAATTATGAAAGGTTCAGTGACTTAATGTCTCATTTAATTTTTTTTTCCCCCCTGTGAAACAGGAAATGGAGCAGACTAGAAGTGCTGTAGATGAGGACCGGAAAATGTATCTCCAGGCTGCTATAGTTCGTATCATGAAAGCACGAAAAGTACTTCGTCATAATGCCCTTATTCAAGAGGTAAAAGGAGGAGAAGCCCTCAAGGCTTTTTGGGGTAACGGGTATTATCAATGAATGGATTAGGAATGTTTCTTTGTCAAAATGATACATAAATAATAGGATTCCCAAATAGCGTATAGAAATGCCTCATTACTTAATGAAAACAGTTACTCACTTATAATTTCAGTATTAAATTCAGGTTTGCTTTGGCTTAGATTTAGAGGTCTAAAGTTCACCAATATTTTGAGCCTTCTGTCCAGTTATTGAAGGAAATTGATGATTTCAAATATTCATTCCATAAATATATGAGTGTCTACATGTGATAGAGTGTTGTGCTAGTCATTAGGGATGTGATGCAGAGCAACCCAAGATGTGGTTCCTGCCCTTTCGGAGTTCACCTTCTAGTAGGGAAGAAGTACATTATTGAAATAGTATGCAAGCAAAATATAAAATTACATTAACATGCACTGGGAAAAGAGCTACAGTAGTATGAGAATGTACACAAAAGTACTGACTTAGGGGATGTTGGGGAAAGTTTTCTTGAGAAAGTGTTAGTTCAGCTAGGACTTGGAAGGTGAGTGGAGTTTAAATAGAAGCTGGGGAGTGTGGATGCGTATTTAGATAGATGAATTAATTTATAGTTTAATTTAGTTATGTATAAATGTTATTGGATTTTGCTATATCTGTGTTCTGCTTTGTAATTCCTTCACAACAGAAACATTAGGCTTTTTCCTTATTTTGCATTAAATTTTTTTTGTCATCACCATTGATCTAATTGTTTCCTCTCTCCTTGTGCACTGCCGTCTGAGCTTAAAAAATTTAATAATGTTCGTGGCATTCACTTGCTTGATGTATCACATCCATCCATTTAGAATGATTTTATTCATTTTAATTAATATGATTTCATAACTACTTTAAGTATACTTTTCCCACATGGATTAGGTCTGTTTGATGGAACCTCAGTACATTTGAGGCGCTTCACAGCTGATTGGTTAAAAGTAATTATTTATAGCTGACTAATTAGCAGTAGTTTGACATCCATGTCTCTCTCACACAGGTGATTAGCCAGTCAAGAGCTAGGTTTAATCCTAGTATCAGCATGATTAAGAAGTGTATTGAAGTTCTGATAGACAAACAGTACATCGAACGCAGCCAAGCGTCAGCAGATGAATACAGTTACGTAGCGTGATGTCGCTCTCCTCTAGTGTGGGTGTGAGAAGATCATTGCCATCACCATTTGGTGTGTTCCTGTGGGAAAAAGCAGGCCTGTGCCTCCATAATTTGGTCATTTGGCAGCCCCTGTTTTTCTGCTGTTTACAACATCACCAGTGCCACGTCATGAGCGTCAGAGAAAATGCCTAGAGATATTTCAAGCTCATGTCATTATGACATTTCTTAAAACTTTATTAAAAGAATGAGTGAAGTATTGCTGAAATGTGGAAATTTGGTTGGGTACCATGCTTTTTCTCCCTTCACGTTTGCAGTTGATGTGTTTTTTTTTTAATGTATCTTAAAGGACATAAAATAAAAAACTTAAATATTGTAATATGACAGATAACCTAATAATTGTATCTACATTAAAATGACAAACATGATAATGCTGCTTGTCAAATAAAAAAAATAAAGAAATAGAATGCCTTTTTTTATGTGGATGGAGTATCACACATAATAGTATATATATAAATGTTCATGAGTCATCAAAGCAGCTAATGCAGCTTTAGTTGCATTTTTATCCAAATGGTTTAATTCACTTTTACTCCTACTTAAGTCCTACATGAAAAATGTCTAGATTATTGTTCTTGAATGCTTAATAATGCATTCAACATAAAGAATGTTTTATTTTTATGGATTGGAACTGTGTTGGATTATGAGCGTTTTGAATGTTGAGGATTTAATTCTCTCAAGAGTTTCTGGTGATATGCTTACACCACAGAAATAAAGAACGAGGAGAATATGTGGTGGCCTCAAGTCTGGCATAGAAAGAGTTTCTCATTCAAAAGTTGTCTTCTATTTTCATAATACATTAATTCTAATATAGACAAATACCCCAACTCTCTTACCTCCCCTTCTACCTTTCTCTGAGTTGTAGGAGATCCTGTGATACCAGTGTATTCTTTCCATTCTCCTACCTATATATTACCCTTACACACCCTAACATTTTGACACTAGATTCACTCTCACAAGTCACAGGTGTGCTTAGCAGTGCATAACCTAAATACCTTTTTTTTTTTTTGTCTGTATGGTGCATTATGCCCAGGTGCCACTTAATATGGACATGAAATTCCACTATTTTGTTTATTCTATATATATTAACAGCAGTATTAGAATACTCTGGTCTATTGTATTATCTGTCTACTCCACCACCACTACAATACACATAATGTAATTTTTTTAAGCTGGAATATTTTAATGCATATCCCACATGAATCATTTTACTTACAGTACTTCAGTTTGTGTCTCTGACCGATAAGATCTTTTTTAAAAAACAACAAAAACACAACTATAATGGCATTATTACACCTAACAAACAATAATTACTTAGTATCATCTAATATGTGGTCCATATTCAAATTCGTTGCAAAATGGCTTCTACAGTTGGTTTGTTTGATTGCACTTTTTCTGACTCGTGTCTCTTTAAGTGTTGAAAAAAATCTACTGAACTTCCAATGACTTACTTATATACTGTATTTCTCATTTTACCTTTCTTCCTAGAGAGGAAGTAATGGCAAACCATATTAATATTGTACATTCACTGTCAAAAAACAAACCTTTGTTTTGATAACTTGTTGATAAAGTTTCCAAATTGATTCCTTTTTTTTAAGTATTTATAAATGTTAAATTAAGTCTTATCTTGATATCTAAATTGTCAAGAAAATATATTGAAAAATGGACAAAATACTTGTGCTGAGGTCTACAGAAATGACTGGCAAGAGTTTTCTTCACATCTTTTTCTCATTTTACCCGAAAGGAAACATTAAAGATATGCTTGTGTGTGAGGAAGAAGAGGCCAGACACATTTGACCAAGTCTCCATCCGAAAGGGAGCAGTGTTTCAAATGAATTCTAGCACACACCTTCCGCTGAGGAGAATGAAGGGGAGGTTGCAGTCTGGTCAAGTTAGGTCAAGCATTTGAAGGCATTACTGCAGAAGACCCTGGCACACGGCCCAGAGCACTAACCTGGCAGGCCCTGTGGGCAGAGGGGGTCAGAGCTACAAAAGGGAAAGAAGAGGAAGGAGAGGAAAGGCTTCTCTGTGCTGGATCTTGGAACAAAAAGAATGTGAGCAGAACTTTCAGAAGCTTTTAAAAAATTATTACTAATACTGAGATAGTTAACACAGTGAGTCAGTGATAACCTTTTTCAGCCAGACAGCATGCAACTTTTGTTCACACTCTATCCTCTTTGAAACCGGATTATTTTAATTGCTGCTGTAGGTTTATTCTAGGGGTTTAGTCCAAGATTTTATGACAGTTTGCTTTACTATAAACAAGAGAAGAGATACTTCTGGGGTTTGTGTTTTGCTTTATTTATAACTTACTACCTTTATAGGATTTTATAACCTGTATATGCTACAATGCTATAAAGTTTCTGTTAATTTTTTTAACCTTTACTGAGTACAGACTGTGACTGGTGCTTCCTCATATGTTATTTTGTTTGAACTTCAGATAATCCTGTTAACCAGGCAATGCTCCTCTCTCCTAGATGAGGAAACTAAATCAGGGGTTTTCCAGGAGTCATTGCCAGAAACTGCAGAACCTGAATTTAAATCCCAGTCAAAATTGTGGACCTAATAAATACAGTCTCTCTCTCTTTCCTTCTTTCTCTCTCTCTCTCTCTCTATATATATATAAAATAGCCTATAAGATAGAAATAACTTCAGTTTTTACATAAAGAATAGTTTTTCCTGACTTTAAAGAATAAAAATTTGTTTCTAGGTGATTTGTGAGAATCAACGCTTCATATTTTAGTTTCTTAAGATACTTATTTAAGAAGTATATATACATTGTTAAACAACTTGGCTTATAGCTGATTCATGGCAAAGGGTACTTGTAAATTTAATATTTTACATTCACGTGTACAGCTATAGAACATTTATTTCAAGTATATATACTTAATGCAAACGTGTGTTCAGTTAAAATTTCTCCAACTATGTAGTAGCAATAGATAATTTATTAAGCTCTTAATTTTGGTTCCTAGTACACATTCTTGGTTGAGCAAGGTCAAAGTAAAGATGTGAACTTTTAAAGTACTAGTCCTAAGGGCAGTTGTACATAGACTGTAACTAAATGAGTAGAAATAATATGGAGGGGCCCACTGGTTGAAGTTCATGAAGCATATCTAAAGCTGAAGCAATTAAATTAGGCAATTCTTATGTGAGATATACTACCCCATGGGCTAGAATTCACTAAAGGTAGGATTCACTGATGGGGAGAAAAGTCCCTTTCATATATAGTGACTATACAATACAGGAAATTCTAAGGATCTTTCCTTCCCCTGCTCTCTATCCATAGTTCAGCCAATTCACCTTTCATCATCTAACAAATATTTACTGGTGCCAGGGTATTACGTGGATACAACCGTTGCAATGACAAGCAAAAAAGATATGGTCTGTGCCAACATGGAGCTTTTAGACTTGTAATGATCAGTCATAAATATGCCATTTCTAATGTAAGTGCTTGTGAAGGAAAATCTTGGGCACCTTAAGGAGAGTTGCATAAGAGAAGTTAGAAGGGCAGAAAAAGCGGGAGAGCATATTCTAAATAGTAACAGCAAAGATCCTGAGGTAAGAAGCGGCAGCCGTAACCTAAGAACCAAAATACCTGTATGGCTAAAATATGTGGCTTTTATGCAGGGGAATTACATTTGCCAAAAAAAAAAAAAAAAAAAGTTGGGTGGTAGGTGCATGAATATTCATTTTATTATGCTTTATAGTGTACATATTTATATTTTTTCTTTACTGTTTGTGAACTATTTCAAAGTACTGTTTGCACATTTCGGTGGAGAATGGATAACCTGCATTAATGTGAAGAACAGAGTCTAGAGGGCTGATGATGGATAGTGTGGATACTTACGAGACCATGGTGAGGTGAGCAGTTGTGGTGGTGGTGGCCGCAGCCATCTCCAGAGTGATAAAGTAGATGAAGCTGACATGTCTTCATAATGGGTTGGGCTAGGGTGAATGAAGAAAGGGATGAGTCAAAGATGGCTTGTAGATTTTTGGCTTTCACAACTAATGCAATTTAGTGAAGCCTGGAACAGGACGAGGATGGGGGAGGAACATAATGAGCTTGGGTATAACACCTTGCATCTGATGTGCTTTTGAGATAACCGAATGGAATAGGCAGTTGGTTCTACAGCCTCAAACCGCTTTGTAGAGGTTCCTGCCCTGAATCTTAGAAACCATTCCCTAGAGGCTTTTTGATCCATTCTCATTTCCTTGACTCTTTTGCCATGAGTTTAACAATGTCCAGGTTAAATGTGGTTAGAGATAAATATTTATTGCCAAAAGAATGTATTACATACATTTTGAATCATAAAAACAAGAATGAAAAGGGATGAGAATATTTAGAAGTTTGTACCCATTCTAGGATTTGTCTTTCTGTACTTTGGTGAGTGGTCTTTGTTATCCCACTTTGAGGCAAGGACACATTTATGGTAGTGGGGTAATTGAGCCAAAAGTTAATCTGCCATATGATTATTTCTTACATTCACAAATCTTTGTCAGCTACTGGTTACACACTGCCTTTGAGGGAGAAATATATCAGTGTTTTGCATTCTCCTGACAAGCTTAACGATACATTTTTCAGCAAAAAGAAGGAACCTTTGGGAACCAACTTGTGGGAAAGAACTTGAGCATGAAAAGAAGGGTTTTTCCATTTTTATTATTTTTCTCCACTGTTAGTAGCTTACTATTTATACTTACGGTAGTTGAAGAATTACAGCTTGTGTTGAAGTTAGCAGTCCTGGGAGCAGGTAAAGTTAGTGGGTTAGCCAAATTGATATTTTCCTTGGAAGAACTTTGGTGTTGTAGGGAAAAGATGAAAAATTTCTGGTTTTATCAACTAGCTCATGAGACTACCCCTAACACTGCACTCAGTCATCCGCTGAGAGCCTCAACTTCTTAAAGTGGGTGGGTTTTACCTATTAGTTTGTCTCTTAGGGAAGAAAGGACAGACATGATAAGCAAAGATCTTTTTTTTTTAATTTTTTATTATTATGTTAATCACCATACATTACATCATTAGTTTTTGATGTAGTGTTCCATGATTCATTGTTTGAGCAAAGATCTTCTTTAAGTAGTAGTAAACTGGCTTAGCATAAATTGTACCTAATATTTGGCCCAAGGAGGCCACTGATACAGCAGAAATATTCTGACATTAAAGGAAAAGTTGAATGCTGAATAGAAAAAAAAGCTGTTTTAGTGTTTTAGTTTATATAGTGCTGAAGCGACAAAATTTAAATCTGTGCTATGAAGTAAATATCTGAGATTCCTTGTTTAGATTGTATATTTTAAAATAACCATCTCTACATGTTGATAGCCAAGATGAAGATCTCCAGCCACTTGGTAAATTGGAAATACATGGTATAAGAAATCAGGTGCATGCTCTCCCCACTTGTAAACTATGTGCTTGACCCTGTTTGGGGCCACCTTGTCCACTGCTCCACAAAACAGGGAAGAGTGGCACTCAGAGTAAGGAAGAGGTGTCCATAGCCTAACACCCCAACTTTTTTGTGCTTTCACTTGCATTGACCCATGTCTGAATGGAGGGAGCCAGTATGCATTCCATAGGAGATTGTCCCTTTAGGAGGCCAACACTAGCTCTGAAGAAGTAAGGCTCACTGTTGGCCCAGTAATTTAAATCCAATCTGAGGGGCGCCTGGGTGGCTCAGTCATTAAGCGTCTGCCTTCGGCTCAGGTCGTGATCCCAGAGTCCTGGGATCGAGCCCCACATCGGGCTCCCTGCTCCGCGGGAAGCCTGCTTCCCCCTCTCCCACTCCCCCTGCTTGTGTTCCCTCTCTCGCTGTGTCTCTTTCGTCAAATAAATAAAATCTTTAAAAATAAGAAAATAAAAATAAATCCAATCTGATTAGATCCAAAAGTTTGGAGACCTAGGGAAAGAGCTTGAGGCAACTAATATGGGATTCTCTATGAAGCAGAGATAAAGGAAAAACCAAAGAGCTACCTGATTCATTTTTGTCCCTAGTAGATTATCAAACCCATCAGGGATGACTCATAAAAGGGCAAGCAAGTGGCCAACTAAGGAATCTCATGGAACACAGTGGAGCACAGTAGTAGAGTGCTATGGTTTCTGAAAATACACTAGAGAAATACAACGAAGTGTGATATGAACTGGGAGGGTAAGTCCTCTTCTGTTAAGTGTTTACTTTGTTAACTATTTGCTGTGGGCATGTATGTTCATTTTTATGAGAATGATATAATATCTTGTATTTAGCTACATATTAAGTTTACTCTTACTCTACTGGGTTGGATAGTGCCCCCCCACCCCCCAAATTCATATCCCCCCCAGAATCTGTGAATGTGACCTTGTTTGTCAATAGGGTCTTTGCATTTGTAATCAAGTTAAAGTGAGGCCATCCTGGGTTAGTGTGGGCCCTAATATATTGACTGGTGTCCTTCTAAGTAAATGGAAATTTGGACACAGACACACAGGAAAGAAGACCATGTGAAGACAGAGGCAGAGATTGGAATGTGAAGCAACAAGCCAAGAACACCAGGGATTGCTGGGAACCACCAGAAACGAAGAGACAAGGAAGAGAGCACCAACACCTTGGTTTTGGACTTCTAGACTCTAGAATTGTGAGTGAATAAATTTTGTTGTTTTAAGCCACCAAGTTTATGGTGCTTTCCTATGGCAGCCCTAGAAAACTAATACAATTCCCTTTATACATTTTTTTCAATGGGTTTGTTTAAAATTTTTTCTGGGCTTTTAATATTTTAAATAGTTTATATTTTAGCTAGGAGATTACACTTTCATATAAAAGCCAACGAAACACAAAATTTTCCAGTTTTTCCTTAAAAAGACATAGAGAAAATAGTTCCCAAAGAATCACCATTTACCAGATGATGAATATATACACAAAAAGCCAAATGCTCACCTGCAGGTATCATTGGTTAGCATTTTTGGGTAGTTAAACCTTGTATTCAATCTGATGTGAGCCTATAAACTGCACTGCTCTCTGGACAGAGTCATCACTTCTGCTGCATCTTCATGGAAATCATATTACTGATCCCACACGTACCAGGAGAAAATGAGGAAGACTTGGAGCAAACCCAAGTCCATGGTAAGAACTATATAAAAAAGGCCTCAGACAATGGTATGTAGCATCCTATTTGTGTGTGAAATGTGGCACATACTGTGAAGAAACAGGAAAAACTCTGGTTAGATCCTAGCATGCATCTATGGTCATGTTCTCTAATGTAGGAGTGTCTCTTGGTTCAGTCCTTGGACTTTTTCTACCTACGTCAACCTTTTTTGGTGATCTCCCCCAGTGCAATGGCTTAAATGCTCTCTACATACTAGTGACATCCAAAATAACCTCCAGTCCAGGCCTCTCTCCCACATTCTTCAGGAGTGTATGTCCAATGACCAACTCAATCTCCATAGTTGGATGGCTAATGAACGTATCTATGTTAGCATACCCAAAACTAAACTTCTGGTCTTCTCCTGCAACCCCATACGTGTTCTACTTATAGCCTTTCCCATCTCCATTGATGGCAACTCCTTCCTTCTAGTTTCTCAGGCCAAACCTTAGAGTTTCCTTTACTCTATCTCTCATATCCCACTTACTGACTCTGCATTCAGAGCATATTCAGAAAATGGCAGATGGGTTGCACCAGAGACAATGACAGTATTCCGGCAGAGCAGCAGATCTATGTATCAAGGAGTAGGCTGCAGATAAGCATATCAGCATGACTGGAGGCAAGGGACACTCAGCAGTATGGACAAGCAGAACCTGCATCAGCAAAGGAGTCATCAGATATCAGGGCCCAGCTATGGAGTCTAGAATGTGCAAGCCAAGACCCAGCATTTTTTATAACAGAGATCGTGTACAAGAAGCAATACAAAACCTCAGTTAACCCAAGTGGAGCCAGCCTAAAGGTCTCAGAAATAGGAAGAAGTTCACTCATCAGAAATGGACACCAGACAAGCCTGAACTAGCAGTCCTGGACTATATATCTCTTCTACTGCAGGGATTTAGTCTGGAGGCTGGAATGGGGCTATACCTGCAAAGAAGATCAAGAGGCCCCAGTTTGGAGAGACTGTGAGATACTGGGGTGATAGTAAAGCTGGCCTAACACATTCTAACAAGATTACCAAGGAAATTTGTTTCTGATACACTCTGATTCCAAACAAGAAGGACAGACAGTTGAGTGTATGTACTGAGGACCTAGAGATGGTAGTTCCTAGGCTTGTGTCTTATGGGCCCCAGTAGGATTAATGCACAGGGTTAGATTGGAGCTTAACAGTCAAATAGTTAAACCTCATACTGAAAAAGCCCCTTCCATATGTTTTTGGCTTAAATGAAATAGCTTTGTCTTTCATGTGCAGCAGAAATACCCAAGGAGACGCCTCCAGTTCTCCAGGTTAGAGTAAACATTCTAGATGTTCCCTTTGTGAGCCAAATGAAAGGAACCTCCAGAATCTCCAGAAGAATTGGTAACATGAGAGACAACAAATGCTGCCTGGTTTGGTTTCTTTTTCCTAGAAGGGAAAAGACTGAGGGCCTTTTTCTTGACTCCAGGCTGAAATTGCTTGGACAACCAAAAATCTGCTTTTCTAGAATTGAAGAAGTATTAAGGTTTCTATGCCACTGTGAATTGAGGGGTCTGGAAAAATCTCTGACCAAAAACACCTTCCAAACATCACCCTCACCTCAGTGTCTAAAATTTCTCTATTCAAGACTCCTTTGGATTTGAGTCAAAATTCCTGGTTATTATGCGAACTGATTTTTTGGGAGGGCTCACGTGTTTCAGAATGCCTCTGCTTTTCCACCAGATGAACCCAGCAAGCTACATGTCTGTCTGCCTAAAGGAGTCAGGTCACAAATCTTGAGCTGTGGTTGGAAGGAGACCATCTGAAGAGTTCTGGAGGTGGGAGGATCAGTCTAAGAGACTGTCAGAAAAAGGCAGGGACACTGGGAGGAAGCAGGAATTGGGGAAACAAACGTTTCCCATGGTGCTCTGCTAGAGATCTTTATCTCCCTTTGGTGGTTTGAGTTCTGGCAAATAGAGGCATTCTTTGTAAGAAACTCAGACATTCAGTTATTGGGATGAGTTTTTACTATTTTGGGACATGAAGTTTTGTCCCTCCAACTAGAGTGTCATGTTTTCATGGCAACTGGTGTGTGTTGGTGTGTGTGTGTTTGTGGTGTAATATAGGGTAAGATGATAGAGTGACTAGGAATGGGTCACAGAGTGCTAAATAAGGATATTGAAACATAAATGATTCTATAAGCAAAACCCCAATAATAGCCAGAAACTAGAAGTACTAAACTATATGATCAGAGCCATGGCCCACCCATGTGTCCCATTTCGGTCAAAGAGGAAATAGGGTACTTAGAGCATTCTCAAGATTTCGTCTTATTAGTGAGGGAAAGGAGGACCTTGGTGTAGGGAAGTAGTTTGTACTGTGTTTTTGGTTTTTGGTTTTACATGTAATAGTAAATATTTGTTTATGTGTACTAGGTGTAGGATGGTTACCCTAGTGGAATGGAAAATTAGAGTAAAACTTGGCATCTCTCAGGTAGCTAAGGAATGGTAGAAAGACACACCTGTTTGTTGCTCCATCCCCACTCCCCAGTCCCATATTCATACACTGGAAATTCTTCATTTCCTTGGCCAAGAATACAGAAACTTAACATAGTGAAGAGACCTCACAGAACCAGACAAGTTGTGCATTTCAGTGCAGCTAAAATCTTGCTTAATATGAGAGGTTCAATTCTATGATGCCTTACAACCCTTTATTTTTAGGACCTGCAATCCTGTTCAGGAATAATTTATACAAACAATCCTAATACTTCTATTTCATGAATGAATACAAGTGAAGTTCTGCTGGTTTTTGAACCAAATTCAGAACCATCAAGTCCTTGCCTTGGGACCAGAGTCAGTGCCCATGTATCCCCAATAGCCACCCCCCCCTCAGCATTCTTTCCAGCTGGAACACAACTTGCCTGCAAATCTCCAAATTAACAAGAAGAAAAGGGGAGATGAGAAAGGAGAATGTGATCACATCAGCAAATTCAAGGAAAGGAAACAACAATATAAAATAAAGAGTAAAGAATAGTATGAACGGATTAAAATCAAGTACTCTATAATCTTTGTTACACTAAATGTGATAAGACTGAATTCCCTATTAGAAGTCAGACATTGTAACTTATATGTTGTTTATAAGAAACATACTTAAGGGGCACCTGGGTGGCTCAGTCATTTAAGCATCCAACTCTTGGTTTCGGCTTAGGTCATGAACTCGTAGGTGGTGAGATTGAGCCCCACATCAGGCTCCACGCTCAGCAGGGAGTCTGTTTGAAGAGTCTCTCATTCTGTCCCTCCTGCCCTCAAATAAATAAATCTTTAAAAAAAATAAAATAAAAAATGTGCATTCTACTAAAACACACGCACACACTTAAAGTAGTAAATGTAGGGTGAAAATAAAGGAATAGGCAAAGTAATCCTTGGCAAATGCACAGGTGGGGGAAGGGTGGTGCAAAGTTGCCACTTAACCTTAGACAAAGTAGTATTTAAGGTTAAAAATAGAAAATAAAATAGAAAGTGGCCTTATAATAAAGACAGACTTTATGAAAAAGATATAACTGGTATAAATCTGTATCCACCAAACAACAGTAGCTAAATGTATAAAGCCAAAAAATAATTAGAAATGCAAAGAGAATGTAGTAAAAATGTGATTGTATTTGAAATCTAAGAAATAAACTCTGTATGGAAATTTCTAAACATACATAAAAGAGGAAAGACTAGTGTAATGACTATGTTTTCCAATGTTTTCATCACCCAGCTTCAAAGATTATTAACATTATAAGAGATTTTAATGTATCTTTCTCAGAATGGCCTGTTAGATAAAACAGCAAGTCAAAACAGAGAGAAATTGAACAAGATAATTAATATAGTTTAAAAGATATGCAGTTTCATATACAGAGAATTTTGCATTCAACAAGTGTGTGTGTGTGTGTGTGTGTGTGTGTATTTTGGAATAAGAGTATGCCTGTGGTTTAACAAAGATCAATTACAAAATGAAATTAAGAAAATAATTCAATTTACAATAGCATCAAAAATAATAAAATACTTAGGAATAAATTTAACCAAGGGGGTGAAAGACTTGTACACTGGAAACTACAAAACATTGCTGAAAAAGAAGTAAAGAAGACCTAAATAAGTGGAAAAGCATCCTATGTTCATGGATTGGAAGATAGTATTTTTAAGATGGCAGTACTCCCCAAAGCAATATGCAGATTTAACACAATCTCTATCAAGATTTCAACAGCCTTTTTTTTCTTTCAGAAATGTAAAAGCCAACCCAAATTCATATGGATCCAGAATAACTAAATCTTGAAAAAGAACAAAGTTGAGGAACTCATAGTTCCCAAATTTAAACCTTATTACAAAGCTACAGTAATTAAGACAGTATGTTGCTGGCATACAGATAGACATATAGATTAATAGAGTAGACTTGACAGTCCAGAGAGAAACCCTTACATTTTATGGTCAATTGATTTTTGACAAGAGTGCCAAGATTATTCAATGTGGAAATAATAGTCTTCCAAGCAAATGGTGTTAGGAGAACTGGCTATCCATATGCAAATGAATGAATTTGGACCCCTACCTCATACCATATACAAAAATTAACTCAAAATGGATTGAAGATGTAAATGTATGAATTTAAAATATAAAACTCTTAGAAAAAAAATCGGGTGACTCTTTATGACCTTGGATTAAGCAACAGGTGGTTTTTTTTTTCTTTGTTTGTTTTGATAGGACACCAAAAGCATAAGCAACCAACAAAAAAATAAATTGGATTTCATCAAAATTTAAAACTTTTCTCTGTCAAACAACACTATCAAGAAAGTGTAGGGGTGCCTGGGTGGCTCAGTCGGTTAAGCATCTGCCTTCTGCTCGGGTCATGATCCCAGGGTACTGGGATCAAGCCCCACATTGGGCTCTCTGCTCAGTGGGGAGTCCACTTCTCCCTCTGCCCCTCCCCCCGACTCATGCTTTCTCTCTCAAATAAATAAATAAAATCTTTTTTAGTGTAAGTTGATGAAAGATGTAATTAAGGAAAATGGTTTAGTAGGAGGACCCTAAGCTCACCTCATCCCATGGATACAACTAGATAGCACTCATGTCAGTGCAAATAACCCCAAAACTGACTCAAAGACTGGCAAAACAAGCTCCACAACTAAAGGTAGAGAAGAGGCCATATAGAAGAAGGTAGGAAGGACAGAGACACTGGGAGCAAAATGAATTATGGGCATCTGTGGTAGGAGGGAACGAGGGTCACAGCGAAGGGCGAGAAACAGACTGTCACACTGGGGAGCCCACATGAGGAAGATGAATCCCCATAACATTTGGCTTTGATAGTGAGAAGGGCTGAATTTTGTGAGTTCTTAAAACCAGCAGGACTTAAAGGCTGGAATTTTTTAAAAATTGGTGTGCTCAATCTAGGAGAGTCCAGAGGGCATTAGGAAGTGGAGTCCTGCCCTTAAAGAGACAGCATGATATAGAGTCAGCAGAGATACAGTGTAGAAGCAGCAATTTGAAAAACGCCTGGATCACACAGGAGGGAGAGTGATTTGCTCATCTCAAAGCATGTCCCAGAGAGACAAGGATCATGAGAATACCCCCCCAGGAACAAAGGAAGTATGAAGATGTTATATACAAACTGAATGGTAACCACAAATCAAAAACCAGTAATAGATATGCAAAGAATAAAGAGAAAGGAATCCAAGTATGTCACTAAAAAAAGCCAGCAAACCATGAAAGAGAGCAAGAAGAAAGGATCAGAGAAAAACTACAAAAACAACCATAAAACAAGTAACAAAATGGCAATAAATACATATCAATAATTACTTTGAATGTAAATGGACTAAATGCTTCAGTCAAAAGACATAAAGGAGACGCCTGGGTGGCTCAGTCAGTTAAGTGTCTGCCTTTGGCTCAGGTCATGATCCCAAGGGCGTGGGATCAAGTCCCGCATTGGGCTCCTGCTCAACAGGGAGCCTGCTTCTCCCTCTGCCTGTTCTCCCCCTGCTTGTGTGCACTCTCTCTTTCTCTCTGACAAATAAATAAAATCTTAAAAAAAGAAAGACATAAGGTGACAGATACAAAAACAATACCCATCTATATGCTGCCTACAAGAGACTCATTTCAGATCTAAAGACACCTGCAGATTTGAAAGTGAGGGGATGGAGAAACTACATGTTTCTTTCTTTCTCCATGTCTTTAATATTTCTTGATATCCATGCAAATAGATATCAGAAGAAAGCCAGAGTAACAATACTTATATCGGACAAAATACTTTACTTATTTATTTTAATTTTTTAGGGAGGGAAGAGGTAGGGGCAGAGGGACAGGCAGAGAGAGAATCTTAAGCGTGCTCCACACCTAGCACCCAGCATGGATCCCAACTCCAGGCTCAATCTCACAACCCTGAGATCATGACCTGAGCCAACATCAAGAGTTGGGCACTTAACTAACTGAGCCACCCAGGCGCCCCATCAGACAAAATAGACTTTAAACAAAGACTATACAAGAGACAAAGACACTATATAATAATAACAAAGGGGACAATCCAACAAAAAGATATAACAATGGTAAATATTTATTTACCCAACACGGGAGCACCCAAATACATAAAACAGTTAATAACAAACATAAAGGACCTAATTGATAATAATACAATAAGAGTAGGGGACTTTAACACCCCGCTTACATCAATGGACAGATCATCCAAACAGAAAATCAACAAGGAAACAGTGACTTTGAATGACACACTGGCCCAGGTAGATTTAACAGATATATTCAGAACATTCCATCCAAGGGGGCACCTGGCTGGCTCAGTCAGTCAGTCAGGAGACTCTTGATCTTGGAGCTGTGAGTTTGAGCCCCATGCTGGGTTTAGAGATTACTTAATAAAATAACATAACATAACATAAAATAAGAACATTCCATCCCCAAACAGCAGAATACACATTCTTTTCAATGCACATAGAACATTCTCCTGAATAGATCACATATTAGGCCACAAAACAAGTCTCAACAATTCAAGAAGATCAAAGTCTTACCATGCATCTTTTCTGGCCACCACAGTATGAAACTAGATATCAACCACAAGAAAAAGTCAGGAAAGTGCACAAATACATGGAGCTTAAATAACATACTACTAAGCAATGAATGGGTCAACCAAGAAATCAAAGAAGAAATGAAAAATTACATGGAGACAAATGAAAATAAAAACACAATGGTCCAAGATCTTAGAGATGCAGCAGAAATGGTTCTAAGGGGCAATTTTATAGCAATACAGGCCTACCTCAAGAAGCAAGAAAAATCTCCAATAAACAACTGAAACTAAGGGAACTAGAAAAAGAACAACAAACAAATCCCTAAACCAGCAGAAGGAAGGAAATAATAAAGATTAGAGCAGAAATAAATAATATAGAAACTGAAAAAACAATAGAACAGATCAATGAAACCAGGAGCTGTTTCTTTCAAAAGATCAACTTCTAGCCAGACTCATGAAAAAGAAGAGAGCGAGAGAGAGAGAGAACCCAAATAAACAAAATCACTAATGAAGAAGGAGAAATAACAACCAACACCACAGAAATACAAACAATTGTAAGAAAATATAATGAAAAATTATATGCCAACAAGTTGGACAACCTAGAAGAAATGGATAAATTCCTAGAAACATAAACTACCAAAACTGAAGCAGGAAGAAATGGGAAATTTGAACAGACCAATAACCAGCAAAGAAATTGAATCAGTAATCAAAAAACTCCCAAAAAACAAAAGTCCAGGACCAGATGGCCTCACAGGTGAATTCTACCAAACATTAAAGAAGAATTAATACCTATTCTTTTCAAAGTATTAAAAAAAAATAGAAAAATTCCAAATTCATTCTATGAGACCACTATCACCCTGATACCAAAACCAGAAAAGACACACACAAAAGGAGAACTACGGGACAGTATCTCTGCTGAACATGGATGCAAAAATCCTCAACAAAATACTAGCAAACCGAATCCAAAAATACATTGAAAAATCATCCATCACGATTAACTGGGATTTATTCCTGGGATGCAAGGGTGTTCATTATTCACAAATCAATCAACATGATACATCTCATTAATAAAAGAAAAGATAAAAAACATATGATCTTTTCAATGGATGCAGAAAAAGCATTTGACAAAGTACATCTCTTCATGATAAAAACCCTCAACAAAGGCCCAATAAAGGCCTTATGTGAAAAATCCACAGTGAACATCATACTCAATGGGGAAAAACTGAGAGCTTTTCCCCTAAGGTCAGGAACAAGACAAGGATGTCCACTCTCACCAGTTTTATTCAACATAATACTGGAAGTCCTAGCCACAGCAATTAGACAACAAAAAGAAATAAAGGGCATCCAAATTGGTAAGGAAGAAGTAAAACTTTTCAGTTTTTACTGTTTGCAGATGACATGTTACTTTATATAGAAAACCCTAACCGCTCCACCAAAAACTACTAGAACTGATAAATCAATTCAGTAAAGTCATGGGATACAAATTCAATGTACAGAAATCTATTGCATTTCTATACACTAATAATGAAGCAGCAGAAAGTGAAGTTAAGAAAACAATCCCATTTACAACTGCACCAAAAAAGAAAAAAAAAAATCTAGGAATAAACTTAACCAAAGAGGTGAAAGACCTGTACTCTGAAAACTATAAAACATTGATGAAAGAAATTGAAGATGACACCAAGAAATAGAAAGACATTACATGCTCATGGATTGGAAGAACAAATATCTTTTAAAAGTCTATATCTTACAAAGCTGTCTACAGATTTAATGCAACCCCTATCAAAATACCAATAGCATTTTTCACAGAACTAGAACAAACAATTCTAAAATTTGTGTGGAACCAGACAAGACCCCAAATAGTCAAAGCAATCTTGAAAAACAAAAACAAAATCAGAGTTATCATAATTCCAGACTTCAGGTTATATTACAAAGCTGTGGTAATCAAAACAGTATGGTACTGGCATAAAAACAGACACATAGATCAGTTGAACAGAATAGAAAATCCAGAAATAAACTCACAATTGTATGGTCAATTAATCTTTGACAAAAGAGGAAAGAATACACAACGGGAAAAAGTCTCTTCAACAATTGGCGTTGGGAAAACTGGACAGCTACATGTAAAAGAATGAAACTGAACCACTTTCTTCCACCATACCCAAAAATAAACTCAAAATGGATTAAAGACCTAAATGTAAGACCTGACAACCATAAAAATCCTAGAAGACAGCACAGGCGGTAATGTCTCTGACATCATCCATAGCAACATTTTTCTAGATATGTTTCCTGAGGCAAGGGAAATAAAAGCAAAAATAAACTATTGGGACTACGTCAAAATAAAAAGTTTCTGCACAGTGAAGGAAACAATCAACAAAACTAAAAGGCAACCTACTGAATGGGAGATGATATTTACAAATGACATACCCAATAAAGGGTTAGTATCCAAAATATATAAAGAATTTACACAACACCAAAAAACAAATAATACAATTAAAAATGGGTAGAAGACATGAACAGACATTTCTCCAAAGAAGACATTCAGATGGTCAACAGACATATGAAAAGATGCTCAACATCACTCATCATCACAGAAATGCAAATCAAAACTATAATGAGATATCATCTCACACCTTTCAGAATGGCTAAAATAAAATTTAAAAAAACACAGCAAGTGTTGGCTAGGATATGGAGAAAAAAGGAACCCTTCTGCATGGTTGGTGGGAATGCAAACTGGTGCAGCCTCTGGAAAACAGTGTGGAGTTTCCTTAAAAAGCTAAAAATAGAACTACCATAAAATCCAGTGATTGCACTACTGGGTATTTACCCCCAAAATACAAAAACACTAATTTAAATGGATACATGCACCCCCTATGCTTATTGTAGCATTATTTACAATGGCCAAATTATGGAAGCAGTCCAAGTGTCCACAGATAGATAAATAGATAAAGAAGTGGTATATTAAAAAAAAAAGAGGAGTGGTATATATGTACAAAATATTATTCAGTCATAAAAAAGAATAAAATCTTGCTATTTGCAACAACATGAATGGACCTAAAGAGTATAATGGTAAGCAAAATAAGTCAGTCACAGAAAGACAACTACTGTAGGGGCGCCTGGGTGGCTCAGTCGTTAAGCGTCTGCCTTCGGCTCAGGTCATGATCCCAGGGTCCTGGGATCGAGCCCCGCATCGGGCTCCTTGCTTAGCGGGAAGCCTGCTTCTCCCTCTCCCGCTCCCCCTGCTTGTGTTCCTGCTCTCGCTATCTCTCTCTCTGTCAAATAAATAAATAAAATCTTAAAAAAAAAAAAAAGAAAGACAACTACTGTATGATTTCACTCATACTTAGAATTTAAGAAACAAAACAAATGAGCAAAGGAAAAAGAGAGAGACAAACCAAGAAACAAACTCTTAAGTATAGAGAACAAACTGATGGTTTACCGAGGGAAGGTGGGTGGGGATATGGGTGAAGTGGGTGAAGGAGATTAAGAGTACACTTACCATGATGAGTGCTGAGTAATGTATAGAATTGTTGAATCACTACATTGTACACCTGAAATTAATATAACACTGTATGTTTACAATATTGGAATTAAAATTTAAAAACTTAATTTAAAAGTATAGGGTTACATCACAGAATGAGAGAAAATACTTGTGACTCATATGTCAGATAAAGGTCTATTATCAAAAATATTTTTATATTTATAAAGAATTCTTATAACTCAATAATAAAAAGACTACTAGCCCAATTTAAAAAGGGCACAATATTTGAACAGACATTTCTCCAAAGAAAATATACAAATGGCCAATAAGTACATGAAAAGATGCTCAATATCATTAGTCAGTAGGTAAATGCAAATCAGTGAGATGAGATACCACTTCTACCCACTAGGATGGCTATGATAACAAACATTAGTGAAGACGTGGAGAGAGGAATCCTTTGCTTGTAGAAATGTAAAATGGTGCAGCTGCTCTGGAAAATTTATTGGTTTAAATTCCATTTATTTTATTTTTTTTTTTAAGATTTTATTGATTTATTTGACAGAGACAGAGACAGCGAGAGCAGGAACACAAGCAGGGGGAGTGGGAGAGGGGGAAGCAGGCTTCCCGCTGAGCAGGGAGCCCAATGTGGGACTCGATCCCAGGACTCTGGGATCATGACCTGAGCCGAAGTCAGCCACTTAACGACTGAGCCACCCAGGCGCCCTGGTTTAAATTCCATTTAAAGATGGAATTACCATGTGATCCAGCAATTCCCTGCTGGACATATACCCAAGAGAACTGAAAACGTATATTCATACAATAACTTGCACACAAATTTTCATAGCAGCAGTATTATGAATTAATACCGCAAGAAAAGGGGCAACAACTCAAACATCCATTAACTGAAAAATGGATAAATAAAATGTAGTATATCCATACAATAGAATGTTATTCAGCCACACAAAGTAATGAAATTCTAATACATGCTACCACATGGATAAACCTTGAAAACATTATGCTAAGTGAAAGAGGACAGTTACAAAAAGCCACATTATGATTCTATTTATGTGAAATGTCCAGAATAAACACATCCATAGTGACAGAAAGTAGATTAGTAGTTATCATGGACTAGGCGGAGGGGGAATGTGGGGCAATTGCTAATGGGTTTGGAGGTATTTTTTTTGAGAGATTAAAAAATCTTCATAGGTAAGGGTGATAGTTGTGCAACATTGTGAATATATTAAAAAAACATTTAATTATATATGTTATGGTATGTGAAATATATCTCAATTTTATGGTATATGAAACATATCTCAAATAAAAAGTTAAATATATATATGAGAAAGATCGATAACAGAGAAAAGCTTAACTAAAAATATGGAACATTTAATAGCATTGTATGGTGATAGATAGCTACACCTGTGGTGAGCAGAGCATAACATATAACCTTGTCAAATCATTGTTGTACACCTGAAACTAATGTAACATTGTGTGTGATCTATATTCAAATAAAAGAAATTTTTTTTATTATGTTATGTTAATCACCATACATTACATCATTAGTTTTTGATGTAATGTTCCATGATTCATTGTTTGCGTATAACACCCAGTGCTCCATTCAGTACGTACCCTCTCAAATAAAAGAAATTTTTAATGGAAAGTTTACTGGCTATGTTATCTAACCATAGCAATCCAATTAGATAATAATAAAAATAGATAATACAAAGATGTCTAATGTCATCTTAAAAACTTGGAAATTAAGAAACACTTCCCACCACAGTGATCTAATAATACTAAATGCTGGTGAGCATGCAGAGCTACTGGAACTCTCATACATTGCTGGTGGGAATATAAACTGGCACAGACATTATGGAAAACTTTTTGGCAGTTTCTTATAAAGTTGAACACATACTTACCATATGACCCACTTCTGGGTATTTACCTAAGTGAAATGAAAACCTATGTTCACACAGAAACCTCTATGGGAATATTTCTAGCTGCTTTATTAATAATTGCCAAAACCTGAAAAAAAAGTAATTGCCAAAACCTGGAAACAACTCAAATGTCCATCAACAGCTGAGTGGATAAACAAACGGCGGTACATCCATGCAAGGGACTACTACTTAGCAAAAAAAAATAAATGAACTATTGATACAAGAAGCAATGTGGATGAATCTTGAATGTATTATGTTAAGTGAAAGAAACCAGACTCAAAGGCCACATACTATATGATTCCATTTAAATGACATTCTGGAAAAGGCAAAACTATAGGGATGGAGAACAGATCAATGATTGCTAGGGTTTAAGACATGGTGTGTGTGTGTGGGGGGGGGTTGACTACAAAGTGGTATCACAAAGGAATTACCTGGGGAGAGAGGGTAGTGTGATTAACTGTTCTGTATCTCCATTGTGGTGGTTGTCAAAATGCCTAGAAAAACAGTGTATATGAAAAAGAGTGAATTTTACTAGGTAAATTAAAAAATAAAGAGAAACATCCTCCGAAATAACCCTTGGATCAAAAAAGAAATAAAAATCAAAATTAAAAATTCTAGAACACTTTGTGCCAAAATATATAGGACACAGTTAAAACTATATCCCAAAGAAAAATTATAACTTTAAATGCCTTCATTATTGAAGAATAAAAAACAAAAATAAAAAATAACTTAGCACTCATTCTTATAAAGAACAATAAAATTAAAAGAAAGTGTGAAAAAGGAATTAAAAACATTAAAGCTTAAATCAATAAAATAGAAAACCAAATTCTTTTTATAAGGACAAATAAATCCTAGGGCTATTTGAATAACTCAATATGGAGAAATCCCTCATGAGCCTGATTACAAGTTGAGAAAGGAAAAAGACATAACCACATATACACAGATATTAAAATAATTTGAAGAGAATATTGCTTGCAATTCTTTGACAAAATTGAAAACTTAGAGGCAATGGATGTTTTCTTAGGAAAAATACAATTGTCAAAATTTATATAAGAAAAATGGAACAATTACTATAGAAAAAATTGGAGAGCCGATTGACAATCTGCCAGTCACACATGCTTTCACAGTTCAGTTCTATCTAATCTTTGAAGAAGAGTTCATTCTATTTTATTGAAACTATTCCAGGCCATTAAAACTAATTCATTCATTTGTTTATGAATCTTGCATAATTTACATCAAAGTCTGATAGACAAATCAAAGAATGAAATTACAGATCAGTCTCCTTTATGGATACAGATACAAAAACTACTGAATAAAATATTAGCAAATTCAATCAAAAAGCATATCAAAAATAATAAATTTTGACTAATAATGCAAGGTTGACTCAATATCAGGAAATCTACTGATATAATCCAATCACAAAGTAAAGAATAAAAATCTCCATAATAATGTCAATAGTTGCTGAAAGTCATTTGATAATAATCCGTATTTATTGTTTTAAAAACCCTGAATAAAATAGGAATAGAATGAAAGAAAACTGTACTTGAGTGTAATTATACCAAATTTATCTGAGCTAAAAACAAAAATCAAAACAAAAACTAACAAAAAATCTGTGTCTATTATTGATATCTTATACTTTCATGGTCCCACTTTCTTTTCAAAACTCTTTCAGAAACATCATCTTGCTTTGTTCTCACATCTCTGTGAAGTCAGTTAAAGAACAAACTTCAGGGCGCCTGGGTGGCTCAGTTGGTTGGGCAACTGCCTTCAGCTCAGGTCATGATCCTGAAGTACCGGGATCGAGTCCCGCATCGCCCGGCTCCCTGCTCAGCGGGGAGTCTTCTTCTCCCTCTGACCCTCCCCCCTCTCATGCTCTCTCTCTCACTCATTCTCTCTCAAATAAATAAATACAATCTTTAAAAAAAAAAAAGAACAAACTTTAACTATGCTGCTCCTCATTTTTCATGTTTGTAAAATAAAAAGAACATGGTCTATGTGACCCCCGCAGACCCACGGAGTGATTAAAATCCCACTTCTGGCTGACTTACCAAGCTGGCAAGCAGCAAAGCAACACAGAAACTTGGTCAAAGATTCCAGCTCTGTTCTCTTCCCTGAACCTAGTAGAGAAACCATCACCCTGAATCCTCCACATTCCAGGGAAGAAAAGACTCGGGGGCTCTAAATGCTGAGTTATATTTTTGTTGTGATCTAGCTCCTTTTGAGGGAAGAAAATTAAGAAAAATGATCAGTGTTCAAGGTTTACCCTTTTTCGATGACTTTTCATCTTATAATTTCAAACGTGCAAAAATGTGAGCATAGTACAGGGAACCCTGTGATGTCCCTCTCTCAGATACACCAATTATTTACATTTTGCCCATTTGCCTTGTTATTTACTTTATGTAAACATTTTCCTCCTGAACAGATTGAGAATAAGTTGCCGACATTATCCTTCTCCCCAAATACTTCAGTGTAGTCTCTCTCATGGAACAATAATCAGAAGCTGGAAATTTAACATTTATATACTACTATCTAATAAGAAATCCATATTCAAATTTCATACTTTTCTCATCCAGAATCAAAGTCCAGATCATATACTATCATTTCTGTTTAGTCTATTTTAATCTGGAGACATGTCTCAATATTTCTTTGTCTTTCTTGACCATATTCTTGAAGAGTAGGAGGCAGTTTGTTGGGTGTCTCTGAGAAGGAGAAATGGAGCCCCTGATAACCAGGCACTGACTGGCTACTGTCATTAGGCCCCAGTGTTGTTCTGGGTCAGTGGGGCACTCACCAGAAGGTCTTGGTGTTCTCCTGTTGAAACCAGCAACCTCACAGAACACCCACAGCACCGAGGCCACTCTGTGACCATGCTGGATTATGATAAAAACAAAACTAGCCTATAATCATGTCTGAATACAGACAAAACATGACCATTGCCAAAACCACAAAGCACCAAGTACCTCCCTCTCCGGCCAGTATGAAGGACTGCTGCCTTACCAATTACAGCTTTAGCCTGCCCTCCTTATAGACAAGATTGTTAAGATGCCCAGTTACAACTCACTCCTGCTTCTTGACAGTATCCAATCCAAAGCAAAGCCCTGCTTTCTTAAGCCCTCCTCCAAACCACCCTATCAGGGCCCAAGTCCTAGAAGTGCTCTCTAACACCCTCTGACTGAGAGCCCCACATCACAGGGTGTGCACTCTCCCTCACCCAAACTACGACGAGAGCCAGCTCATTCAATCACAGACATACTCCTGTCAGTCTTTGACACAGGGCATTGACCCCCTCAACTGGGGCTTGTTTGATGTTTCCTCATGATTAGATTCAGGTTAAGGTGGGGACTGCCAGGCTTCTCCACTTTAGTTATTATTTTTCCCTTTGTAATTAAGAAGCAATTTGTGGGGATATACTCTAAGACCATGTCAAATATCCTGTTACTCATTAACCTGTCACCCACTGGTAGGCTTGATTCCTTGCAGTAATGACTCTGGAAGCAGACTCTGCCTAATGCATAGCCTATCTGCTCAGTTTCTTTGTTGCAGCCATAATGCTGTCCCCAGTGCTGTGATTGATTCAAATTTTGGATTCACGGAAAAGTGTAAGGCCTGACTTCTGAAAGGGATTGTGGTCTTAGGCCCAGTAACACCAGACTTGTTTGTGTAGTTTCCAATGAGGATGAAACTGACCTTAAAAACAATATTTGGTGTAGTCTGTGTTTTCAGGGACTTGAGAGTCTGAAAACACCTCTTTTGAATCTTTGTCCCTTTAGCAGGAGAAGAAAACAGTGAGCACTGCCCAGGTAAGGTTCCTAGACAGCTGGGCACTGAGAACGACCCAGTGCCCCACCCTGAGTAAGGGGAAGTTTCAAGAAATGAGTTTCACCAGATGGCATATCACTTGGGGTGGACCTGAAGCATGGGGGCTCCCCAGGGCCAGCATCAGGTTTCCCGGCTGGCCAGTCTGTTGCTCAGCCCTCCAGCCCTTGTTTGCAAAGGCAGCTGATGAAAGAGGGGAGATGGTGCAGATCTCAGCAGAAGATTCTTTTGTCCCCCCTCTTTCCTGCTAGTCAGGAACTGCTAGCCCACCTGCCCCCCCCCCCCGCCCCACCTCCAGCCAGCGGACAGCCAGAACCACTGGAACGTGCAGGGAAGAGCCATCCCAGGGGACAGCGAGGGGCCTGGGCGGAGGCAGCAGCCCCCTCCAGTGCAGGCTTAGGAACCCTCCCTCAGCTGCCTCAGTCAGAAGCCCAGGGACTCCTGACCCTGCCACTAGGAGGACTTGTCACTCCTTGCTGTAAGTCCCATCACTTCCCAGGTGAGGTTCCAGGAATCAGGAACATTTCTTCCTCCATTCTCCTCTGTCAGTCGTCTGGAGCGGTTAACTCTTGCTTTTACTCCTGTGGTAACTACTGGAAGATGAACACGATAAACAAGGGAATGACCTTCAATAGTCCCATTAGTTAATGTCACACCTTGGCTTAAAATGTGAGGCAAAACGTGGTGATTACAAATTATATGCTAAGCATGATATGTGGACATTGTTTTCCTTTTTGTCCCTTGTTTCCGTTCACGGTGGTGGAGCATTGTGATCTGTCTGGCTGTCTTTCTTCCTTCCTTTCTTTTTCATTTATTTGAAGCAATCTCAAATTTACAGGAAAGCTGAATACAGTACAAAAACCTCTTTTTTTTTTTCTCAATAATTGGAAAGTATGTTGCTGACCTAATGCCCCTTTACCTCTAAATACTTTAGCATGTGTTTCCCATGAATGAGGATATTTCCCTATACAACCTCAAGAAACCCCTGGAAATTAGGAAATTAACATTACATGTTACTACCACCTAATCCTCAAACTCCATTTAAGAATGACCCATTGCTCCAGTTATGTCCTTTATAACAAAAAGATCCAGGTCAGGATCACCTGGGGCCTTAAGCTGCCATGTCTTTATTGTCTCTTTCAATTTGAAATAGTTTCTCAGTCTTCCTTTGACTTTTAAACCCTTGACACTTTTGAAGATTATTAGACCAGTTATTCAGTTACTGAATGCTCTTCAGTCTGGGTGTGTCTGATGTTTCCTTCTCATTTGATATATCTTTGGTTATTGTGTATCTTTGGTAGGAATATTGCACAAGTGATGTCACGTTTTCCTCATGGCATCCCATCAGGTGGCCCATAATTCTGATTTGTCCCATAACAGGTGACATTGCCTTTGATCACTATGTTAACATGGTGTTATGGATTGAATGTTCGTGTTCCCCTCCCCCGCTCCCCATGTTTATGTTGAACCCTACCTCCAATGTGATAGTATTAGGAGTTGGGGCCTTTGGGAGGTAATTAGGATTAAATGATGTCATGAAGATGGAGCCCTCATGAATGGGATTGGTGCCTTCATGAGAGTCACAAGAGACTTTACATCATCTCTTTGCTCTCCATTATGTGAGGATAAAATGAAAAGTCGGCAGTCTGCAACCCAGAAGAGGGTTCTCAACAGAACCTGACTGTATTGGCACCTTGATCTTAGACCTCCAGCCTCCAGAACTGTGACAAATGAATTTCTGTTGTTTATAAGCCACCTAAACATGGTTGTTTTGTTGCAGCAGCCTGAGCTGACAGAGGCAGGTGGTATCTCCCAGACTGTAGGGTTACTCCTTTCCCTTTGGAATTAAAAAGCATGTTATGGGGAGGTGTTTTGAAACTATGTAAATATCCTGTTTTTCACCAAACCTTTATTTATTCCCTTACTTATATCAGCATGGACTTATGGTTTCCTATTCCATTCAAAGGATTATAATTCATTATTAGCATTTATTTGGATGCTCAAATTGTCCCAGATTTGGCCAGGGTGAATTCCTCCAAACTGGTCTCTGTGTCTTTTTGACACGTTCCCCTCATTTTTAGAGCACTTCTTTATTTTCTGGGACAACAAGATGTTTCAATTTTTAATCTCATCTGTACTTTCTGAGTTCAGTCCTAGGACCAGCCACTTATACAAAGAGAAGATCTAGCCTTTTTTCCTAATCATTGCACTGGGACTCAAATTCTCATGTTGGCTTAGAGGTTTCCAGTTATATTTGAAAAGAACAAAGAGAAAGCCAAGGGTAAAACCGAGTCTGATATGCCCAAATGGCGTTACTGCAAGACACAACTATAGAGAACGAGCTGAGTCAACAGATCCATAAATGACTCAGGCTCATGCAGGCACTTTCCTAATGTGGGGAATACACAAGCTAGCAGATCTAGGATGCTTTGATTTAATTTTAGAAAATAATTTGGCTTGGGGTGGGTTTTCAACAGCCAGTTGAATACACCTCCCTTAACTGTGGTCCAAGAGCTCTCATGGGCCTGAATCGTGGGCTAGAGGGACCCTAGAGTCAGTTTGGTCATCCCTGGACCAGACCATCCTTCTATTGAGAAATCTGGTGTAATCTGGCCCCAAGGAGACAGGCTCCTGGGCAGGGACAGCAGCAGACTCTGCCCCAGAGCGCTCTCAGGCATCAAGCTGCAGCATCCTGGCACCCACAGGAAACAAGCCCAGCTTTGTGGAAGTTGCTGTCCTCAGGACTGTCTGTCTCCTTGGTCACAGGTCAGTGTCCTGTGGGAGCAGAGCCTCTGCCAGCAGATCACCCCCTTCCAGGAAGCCTGGCCCAGGAAGCAACCTCAAATCTCCCATCTCAAACAGATTTTTATATTTTAATATGGCTGGGAGATGTTCTAGGTCAGGGACCTGTTTTAGAAATCGGGGCTAGGGAGTTCATTTTGACAAGGAAGCTCTTCCTCCCGAAAGTTTAGAATGTTTGCCCGGGCCTGCACTAGGAATGGCAGTCCCTCGTTCATAACTGGCTCCCACGTGTTTCCTTCTCTCTGAATGCCTGTTCTTACCCTTTGCCTATTTCCTTTTGGGTTGTGTTTTCTTACTTACTGATTTTTAGGAGATCTTTATGTATATTTGGTAGTAATCTTTTGTCAGTGATGTGTACTGCAAATACCTTCTTCCAGTTTATAGTTTTCTTTTCACTTTCTTTAGGGGATCTTTTTTGTTTGTTTTTTTAGTTGTGTGTTTTTATTTTTTATTATGGAAATTTTTAAACATGTGAAAGTCTGAAGTATAATATAATGAATCCCCAGTACCCAAAGTTTAATAATACACCACTTGTTAACAGTTATCAATGAGCGATTTGAATATTTTGGGTAAAAAAAGTTATTAAGTTTATTGATGTCAAGTTCATCAATATTTTGTTTTATCATTAGAGATTCTTGGGTCTTATTAATTTTTTAAATAGAATTTTTCTTTTGGGATAATTTTAGATTTACAGAGGAATTTCAGGGATGATGAGTAGCGATTTCCTGTATCCCCCTTACCAGTGTCCATTTTCCCTACCGTTATCATATCTTATCACGGTACCATGTTAACGTGGAGAAACCAACACTGGAATGTTACTATTAACTAAGCTCCAGGCTTTACATAGATTTTGCCAGTTTTCCCATTAATGCCCTTTTCCTCTTCCAAGGTCTTATACAGGAAACCACAATACATTTAGTTGTCATGTCTCCCTAGTCTCTGGTATAGGACAGTTTTTTCAGTCTTTCTTTGCTTTTTGCACCCTGACAGTTGTGAGGAGTACTGGTCAAGTATTTTGTAGAGTAGGGCTTACTTTAAAATTATCCTTTACTCTGGGGTTAGAAAAAGTCACCTATGGTTTCTTCTAAACGTTACATTTTCTTTCTATTGACATTCAAGTTCTTAATCTATTCAGGATTTGTTTTTATGGTAGGGATCCATGTTCCTTTTTTTTTTCCAGATGGATAACCTGTTTTCTGTCATTGAGTAGTTTTCCTTTCCCCTGAGGATTTGCCATGACCCCCTGGTCATATATTAATGCCTCTCATATGTATAGATCTGTTTCTGGGCTCTCTGTTTCATTCTATTGGTTGCTTTGTCTCTGAGCCAGTGACATCCTGGTCTTAATTACTGTAGCTTTCTCATAAGTCTTTATATCTGGCAGAACGAAGCTCTTCTCTTTCCTCTTCTTTTCAGAAGTGTCATGGATATTCTGAAGTGCTCTTCCTTATACATTTTAGAATATACATTTGCTCTTCCTCACACACTTGTCATGTTTTACAAAAACAAACATGTAAACTCTGCTGTGGATTTTGATGGGAGTTGCATTAAATCCATAGATCAGTGTGTGAAGTATGACTTTTTCAAGTTAAACTTTCCTGCCCATAAACATACTATCATGCTCTTTATTTGGGTCTTTCTAAAAGTTTTTCAATAAAGTTGTATAATTTACTTTGTATCGGGTTTGCATATCTTTCATTAGATTTATTTCTAGGTTTTTGTTACTATGAGATGGTGTTTTCTTAAAAGTGTAATTTTCTAATCGGTCGTTGCCACTGAATAAAATGGAACTACTGTTTATATGCTGATATCTATCAGTTTGCCAAACTTTCCCTTGTTTATATCTAGTAATTTGTTAATTCCTTTCAGTTTTCTATGAAGACAATAGTATCATTATAAAATATTCTAATTTTCTTTCCTCCCTTTTAGTGCTTATGACTTGAATTTCCTTATTGTGCTGGCTGGGACATGTTGAATGGACCTGGTGATTGTGGGCATCTTTGTCTCCTTTCTGACTTTAAAGGATACTATTCCTACTATTTTTTTAAAAAATTCAAAGCTATATTTGTCTCATTAAATGAGTTGGAGAGTAATCTTTCTTCTTCATTCTCTAAAAAAGTCTTTATAAATTAGAATGATCTATTCTTCAAATAGGCAGACTTGTCTATAAAACAAACTGGGCTTAAAGTTTTCTTTGTGGGGAAGAGCCCACTTCTGACATCCATCTTACTGTTTGTTTTATTTATTTATTTATTTTTAAAGTAAGCTCTACACCAACATGAGGCTTGAACTCATGACTTCAAGATCAAGAGTCACATGGTCTACTGACTGAGCCAGCCAGGTGTCCCCCATCATATTGTTTAGAAAGCCACTAATTTTACAAATGAAAACCTATATATGACATTCATTTTTCTAGTAAAAAAAAGACTCTCCTATTGATCAAGATATATATAAAAGAGAGCAAAAAAAAATCCAGGGGAAAAAAGCATATATGTGTAGTGAAGTTTTTGTAGTAGCTGACTCTGCTGTGTGGCTATTAGGTTAAATGTTAGTTGACCGCTTTTGAAGAGCAAGTTTCCTGATTAAAGAAACTGACTTCTGCTTACATGCATCTTAAACACCACCCCACACACACACACACACACACACTCACACACATTTACATATTGTCCTTGCCAAAATACTTTAAAGAAAATTAAAGCACTTTAAAGTAAATTAATTCTCTGTGTGTGGATTTTTAAAAAATCCACTTTGTGATCCCAGGCTGCTTTCTTTTTGATGCCAAATTAATGTCTAATCATTTGCCTTCTGACTTGCTGAAACATGAATACCTGGAAAGAAAAGCTCTCAGTGGAGCGAGATTAGCTCTGTGAGAAAGAGGAAGAAAGACAGGAGTCTATAGCAAGCCTGAGCAAGTTTCTTAGCTCTTCTTTAATATTCAGTTGTTGAAGAACAGATTGAACTCTTGCTCCCAAGGATAAGATCAGCATTTTGGAGGAAATGTCAAAAATTTAAGAAATCAGAACCAAGCCATGATTAATCATTCCTTCACTCCCATAACAGTTATTGACCACCTCCCATAGGCAAGGCGCCATGATAGACAGCAAGGATATGAAGAATAAATATGAAACCGTTCTTGCCTTCAAGTAACTCATAGTCTGATAGGATTAAATAGGTCATTAAAAATGCACAGGTTATTATGGAAGGTGAAGGTGGGTGCTTGAAGACAGCTTCCTGGGGGAAATGATGCTCTGGAGTATGAACTAAGCCTACAGATGGTTCATGGTTCAAGACTTTGTTTTCAGTAAAGAATAAATAATGGCTCTCTTCTACTAGTAGGTGTGAGCTGAACTACCTAATACCCCAATCTTGTTGAAACCAGCAAAAAAGTTAGACAACATATTTTTTTAAGTCTTTTAAAAAATATTTTATTTATTTGAGAGCGAGAGAGAGAGCCCAAGTGAGCAGAGGGAGCAGCAGAGGGAGAGGGAGAAGCAGGCTCCCTGCTGATCAGAGAACCCAATGTGGGGCTCGATCCCAGGACCCCGGGATCATGACCTGAGCTGAAGGCAGATGCTTAACTGACTGAGCCACCCAGGCACCCCAAAAAATCTTTCTAAAAACATCAAGGAACTAAAAAGATAGTGGAAAGTTACAAGGATAAGATCCAAGATGAAATAGGAATCCAGAGAATTAAGTCTAGCATTTGTGACTGCTTTTGCTGAGAAGACATTTGCTGGCCCAGAAGAGGTGGCTGGGTAGCTGAACAGCACTGCGACAGCCTTCCAGGGCTAGAAGGACAAACACCGGACTCAAGGGATGGTCAACGGTGAGGACTTCGTGTAACTCCCTGTGCTTAGTGCTGGGCCTTCAAGGGCTGCACCTTGAGAGTAAAGGAAAATCTATAGGTACCATGATATTACCTGCAGCCTGCTCTTAAGTCCTCTGGATTGTCTAGAAAACGTCAGTTGATATTATGTTGAGGTAATTTTGTATTGTTAGTATGTTTAAGACCCTGGCAGAAACTTAAGTAAGACATGTCTGGAGAAAAGTAACATCTATGCTTTATCACAACTTATTTCTATAAATAGTTGTAAAATTGTAATGAGCAACACAAAATCAAATATAATGAGGGGATGAGGCAAATAAACAAGAATCAGTACAAACGCAGACACTAGGAACAGACTCAGATACTCCAGAAGTGGTTACTAGATGCAAACTGAAATAACCATGCCTGTTACATTCATTAAGGTAAAAGCCAATCTTAAAATTTTCAGCAAGAGGGGAACCTGGGTGGCTCAGTCATTAAGCATCTGCCTTCGGCTCAGGTCATGATCCCGGGGTCCTGGGATCGAGCCCCGCATCGGGCTCCCTGCTCCGCGGGAAGCCTGCTTCTCCCTCTCCCACTCCCCCTGCTTGTGTTCCCTCTCTCGCTGTTCCTCTCTCTGTCAAATAAATAAATAAAAAATCTTTAAAAAAAAATTTTTTTCAGCAAGAGAAAAAACACTTCAGCAAGAAACTATAACTATAAAAAGTGACATTGCAGCTTTGAAAAAGAATTGTATCTGTCAGGATCCAAATAAGAGAGAGAAACCACATAGTAATTTAAGCAGGGAAGAATCCAATATAAAGAATTATGTACTACAACAAAGGATCAGAGTAATGAGAGATTGGCCAATAAGAAATAATAAGAACTCTAATAATATTGAAATAGCAGATGTGAGGAGAAATCACTAACCCTAGGGCTGAGATAGAACACCCACGGAAGAGTCTTCTCCCACTTCCAGGACTGAGATTCTGACCTTGTGGAGAGGCCATGGCTAACTGTGGCTCAATGGATAACAGAAATCCCTGGGCTGCTGCATTGGTGGAACTTGTTGGTATGTCCTCTGAAACTTGCCAGAAATCTGCCCTTTGGGGTGCTGGGGAAAGCTGGCCACAGGGAAGGGTCCCACTAGAGATGCTCTACTACAAAACTGCCAGGATGGGGAGAACTGGACACACTGCTGGAGCCAGGTGCTAGGGAAGCTACTGTCACTGCAGAATCCTAGCCCTGGAAAAGCCATGTGCTCTGCCAGAGCCTGCTTATTAGCCTAGTACACTGGAGCTGGGTAGCAAAACCCTTTCCCTGCAGGGTCTCTCCAGCCATCTCTACTAAGAAAACCTCAGTGCCAACTGGCATGAGAAAAAAATACTTAAAGGGGCAAGATCTATTTTCACAGAGCAGTCCAAAAGGGTAAATTTGGAGTTGAGTGATAATAAATCAACAACCAGAGCAAGAAACAAGAAGAAATTCTGTAACTCAAAAACAAAATATCCTCAGTTAAGAAAAGAGATGTGTGTAATAATGCATTGGGCACAACTGAAGAGAGATTTAGGGAACTGGAAGAGAGATCAGAAGGATGGAATATACAGAGGGTAAGAGATATTTATGATAGAGTCGGAGGGTTCTAAATATATGCTGGCCAATGTGATAGCCGCTAGCCAAACATGGCTGTTTAAATTTAAATGAATTACGAGTAAATGAAAATCTAAAATTCAGTTCCTCTATCACACTAGCCAGACTTCAAATGCCCACTAGGTCCAGCACAGATATAGAAAAGTTCCATTATTGCAGCAGGTTCTATTAGTGCTGGATTAAATATTGGCTTAATTAGAATCTCATACGGGAGAAAAATGGAGCAGAAACAATATTTGAGGAAGGCTGGCTGAATAATTTCCAAAACTAACAAAAGACATCAAGCCACAGGTTTTAGAAGGCCAACAAATTATAAACAGGATAAGTATAAAAGAAACCCCTTACTCAGACCTAGAAAATCTTTAGGAAAACCAAAGACTTAATGGTAGAGTTAGTTGAAAGCTTTCCCTTTGATGTTAGGAACAAGACAAGGATGATTGTTCTCATCACTTCTATGTGACATTTCTTGGCCAGTGCAATAAATCAAGAAAAGGAAATCAGAAGTATAAGAACTAGAAGGAAGACCAAGGTGTCACTTTTGAAGCCCACATTATTATGTACTTAGAAAATCAAAGAGAACTTATAAATTATTAGAATTGGTAAGTTGGTGAATGCAAAGTCAGTGTTCAAAGATTGAAAAATAAATTTTAAAGCATATCACTTTTAATGACATAAAAATGATAAACTATCTAAAAAATCTTACAAAAGATATGTAAGATCTCTATATAGAAACTATAAAATTGTATTACAAGTAACTAAAAAGAGCTAAATAAACGGAGAGATATGCCATATTAATGAATCGGAAAACTCAGTTACCATAAAGCTATCACATCTCCCTAAACTGATGTGTAGATTCAGTGTGATTCCCTCTCAAGAGATGTTTTTGACGATCTGGTCTTAAAATTGATATGGAAATACAAAGGACTAACAATAATCAACACTCTACCTTAAAGAACAGCATGTTGGGAAGGTTTGCTCTTCCAAGTATTAAGACTTATCATAAAACTATACATTAAGTTGGGGCACCTGGGTGGCTCAGTCATTAAGCGTCTGCCTTTGGCTCAGGTCATGATCCCAGGGTCCTGGGATGGAGCCCCACGTCGGGCTCCCTGCTCAGTGGGAAGCCTGCTTCTCCCTCTCCCACTCCCCCTGCTTGTGTTCCCTCTCTCACTGTGTCTCTCCCTGTCAAATAAATAAATAAAATCTTTAAAAAAAATTATACATTAAGTCAATGTCGTATAGGTATTTAGTAGTAGAATAGACTAGAGATCCCAGAAACAGATCCTGGAATATACACAAACACAGGTTTTGACAAAAGTGTCACTGCAAAGCAGTGGGGAAAGATTCACATAAATAAATGATCCCAGAACAACTGGTCGTCCAGAAGGAAAAAATGGAACTCAACTCTTACCTCATACTGTACATAAAAGTCAATCCCATTCAGGTTGTCGACTAAATGTGAAAGACAAAGCAATGAAACTTTTAGAATAAAACATAGCAGAATATCTTCATGACCTTGCATTAATACTAAAATTCCTTTAAAATATTGATACATCTGTGTACCTTAAAATTCAGAACTTCTGTTCATGAAAAGATACTATAAGGAGAGTACAAAAGGCTAGCCACAGACTGGGAGAACTACCCTTGTATCGGACAAAGGAGCTTAAATCTAGAATATTGAAAGAAGTACTGTGAACCTATAAGAAAAGGACAGATAACCCAACAGAAAAATTGGCAAGAGACTGAACTTTACAAAAGCATAAATCCAGATGGTCAGTAAACATTTGAGATGATGCTCAACCTCATTAGTAATTAGGAAAATAAGAACTTAAATCACAATGTTATACCACTACTCACTCACCAACCAGAATGGCTAAAATTTTAGAAACTGACTATTCCAGGATGAAAATTTTATGCATTACTGGTGGGAATAAATTGCAACAATCACTTTGGGAAACTGTGGCACAGTCACCTAAAATTGAAAATCCTCTTACCCTGTGATTCAGCAATTCTACTCCTAGATATATACCCTGCCCTGAAATACGCTCATAGAAACGAAAAAGATGTATATGAATGTACATAGCATTATTTGAAATTGCCCAAGACTAGAAAGAACCCAAATGTCCATTGACAACAGAACGGGTAAGTGGTATATTCATGGAAGAAATGCAATGAAAGTTGTATTCATTGAAAGCAGTCAATGATCAATACAACTGTGTGCAGCAACATGGATGAATGGGCTCAAGTAGCAACAAAGGAACAAAAGAAGCTTCCTCTGAGCTAGAGAAAAGTGACCACAGCAAACAGAAAAGCCATCAGATGGAGGCGCCCTCAGTCTCCGGGCCCCAAACCTGCAGTCCTAGGTGCTGCCACATCCACTACACTTCTCTTTCTTGCAGTGAAGAGGGTGTTCCTTATCTCATCTGTCCTATGCTCTGGATCCCTTCTCATTTCTAATTCTTCAACTCACCTTCTTGATGGGAGCCCCCTTCTCTCCCAGGGTTCCTTAGCTCAGCAGTTATTTCTTTGTAATTAGTCTCCCTGCCAAAGTGTGAGCTCCTTTGGGGCAGATACCCCATCTGTCAGGACCATCCTGCATGGCCAGAGCTGCAGAGGACCTCGGCACATGGAAGAGGCTCAGTGACCACAGGCGTTTGATGGATGCGTGGTCCCACTCTGCCTCAACTGGCAATGTGGCACTTAGCAACAATCTTACTCTTTCCTTGGTTCCCATCTCTTCACCTGTGAAGGAGCTCTCCTCCAGAATTCTGGGATTCTCTGCTCTCTGGAACTGGCCCCCGTGCATACTACCCAGAATGCTAAGCAGTGGATATTCTTCCCACCTTTCTTCCTCCACGCTCTTTCTCAAAGGAGGTACTGAGAATATCTGAAGCAGAAAAGCAAGAGGGAATAAACTAAATTTAACTGAGTATCTGATACGCACCAGGATCTGTGATAGGCTACCTGTATTTTTTCTCCTGGATTTAAAAAATTATGTAAATCTCAAAACAACCTTTTGAAGTGGTTGTCATTATCCCTTTTTTGCAAGTGCTTGAACTGAGGTTTAGGACAGGTGAGTAATTTGCACAAGGTCACCAGCGTGTGTGTGGCAGACCTGAGAATTGACTGGCTACAGGGTTGCTGCCCTTCCGCTCCCCCTGTTTGCCTCCCCTGCTCTGATCAGAAGGTGTAGGATATGTGGAAAGACTATCAACTACGCCATCAGACTCTGGCCTGAGTTCAAAACTGACTTCTACTTCCTATAGGCTGTGAGGCCTTGAGCAGCTAACCTAAAATCTCTGGGCCAACATGGCTGGTATTAACACGGCTTGGGGGGAGGCGGGCTGCAGACTAAGCCCAGGGGCAGGTTTCACAGGGCTGGGGGTTTAGGTGTGTTTCAGCCTCTGCCCTGTCCTGTCTCCGAGTGAGAGGGAACAGAACAGTGGATGCCTCAGAGGCAGCTGGTTTACGAGGGAGGACCCACCTTGCCTGCACCGAAAACTCCAGGAATGGAGAAGAGAGTCCGGGGGTCTCTGGTGGAGTTTCCCAACCCCTGAGCCGCCCCCACTGGACAGGTGTGATGTGCCCCTACAGTGTATCAGATGCTACAAAATCCCCCTCCTCTGACCCTTGGGGCCCATTTCCACCATCTCCTCAAGTTCTACCTTAGGCAACACCCATCTCTTGAGTCTTGCTTGGATGTCTTGGTTTAGAAAAGGCTGAAGTTTTCCCAAACAAGGTCTCTGTCCCCTTGTTTCTACTCTTCCTGCTTCAATGCTTAACATCTTTTGTAGATGGTTGCTTTGGCCTCCTTACTGGTCTCCTTTCTTCCGATCTCTTCATATTGTTCTCCCAGCCTCTTCAGATCAAAAGTTTGCTCATTCTTCAAAGCTCAACAACGATGCCATCTTCTCTGATCTCTTCCACCTGAGTTAAAAGCTCTTGACTGGAAATCCTGCAATGGCCTTTCCCACCTTTGTTATGGCATTTGTATTCAGCTCTGTGGGTTTCTCCTTTCCCACACAGCAGACAGAAACTCCTCAAGGGTGTTGTCTGTGTCCGCTGCCCCCCACCCCCGCCATGCCTGTCCCTCACTAAGTGCTTGAGTGAGTGAATAAATGAGAGACTAAAGAATTGGTTGTTCTTTCAGTGGTCTTGCTTCCTCTTCTCCACTACTGAGCAACTTCAAACTGCACTGAAGCTCCTTCCTGTCCTTTGCTTCTTTCTCTCAAGTTTTCTACTAATCACTCCCCTCCTTTCCTCTCCTATTCTTCTCACAGCCCAGCACACCACACACAGAGTGAGGGGCTCCAGCCAGGAATGCTCTGGAGATGGCCAAGTAACATGCATGGAAGTTTCCAAAATTCTCCAGCTGGTCTGTAGTTCCTTAGACCTCCAGGGATGGAGTTCCTGGAACCCGTTGAGACTTCTTATCTAGAATGTACTTACTCTTAAGAATGGGGCTCCCAAAGATGTCCATTGACAGATGAATGGATAAAGAAGATGTGGTATATATATATATATATATATATACAATGGAATATTATGCAGCCATCAAAAGGAATGAAAGCTTGCCATTTGCAACAACGTGGATGGAACTGGAGGGTATTATGCTGAGCAAAATAAGTCAATCAGAGAAAGACATGTATCATATGACCTCATTGATATGAGGAATTTTTAATCTCAAGAAACAAACTGAGGCTTTCTGGAGCTGTGGGGGTGGGAGCGATGGGGTGCCTGGGTGATAGACACTGGGGAGGGTATGTGCTATGGTGAGCGCTGTGAATTGTGTAAGACTGATGAATCACAGACCTATACCTCTGAAATAAATAATACATTATATGTTAAAAAAAAAAAAGAAGAAGAAGAAGAAGATAGCAGGAGGGAAAGAATGAAGGGGGGGAAATCGGAGTGGGAGATGAACCATGAGAGACTATGGACTCTGAAAAACAAACTGAGGGTTCTAGAGGGGAGGGGGTGGGGAGATGGGTTAGCCTGGTGATGGGTATTAAGGAGGGCACGTATTGAATGGAATACTGGGTGTTATACGCAAACAATGAATCATGGAACACTACATCAAAAACTAATGATGTAATGTATGGTGATTAACATAACATAATAATAAAAAAAAAAAGAATGGAGCTCCCAAACCTGCCTTCTCCTCTTGTCTTTTAGAGATAATCTTGTGGAACTTCTTTTTTCTCCTGTTTGGTCCTTCATTGTTTCAATCAGAAGGTGCAATCTGGGGAGAACTTATACCTTGGTCTCTGAGGACCTGCACATAAGGTGGCATTCAAAGCATTGCACCTTGCTCAAGCCAGGAACGTCCTCAGGACACTTCCTCTCCCCCACCCTCCACCCTAATTTTCAAAAAGAAATGGTGAACTGGAAAGGGTTGCTTTGAGACTGAGTTATGGGAGCCCCAGACCGTGGCAGTCTGGCCTATGGTCACTGCAGTCTCCCATAAGTCATAGAACTTGACAGTAAGCTCTCAAGGAGAGTAAGAGAAAAAAGCATGTTCTTATTCTGGGAAAGGGATGGGCAGAGTATTGAATGACAGCAGAGCATTTCCTGAAACCATGGGGCTGGGGTCTGACTCCAAGCACCTCCCAAAGACCTGGTCCCCTGGTCCTGCTCTATTCAGGGTCTACTAATGTTTGTGAGTCTCTGCTTCTTGACGGAAGGAGGGAACCTAAAACCAGGGCATCAGCTTCTGTCCTGGGCCTGAGATCTTGGCCTTCACTTTAACTATGCTCTTGCCTAACCTACCTGTGTCTGGAGCCTTCTTATAGGTTTGACTCTATTTACCCAAATGGATCCCCTGTGCCTGATTCTCCTTTACTTCACAAATCTTGACTCTGAACTTTCCCAGTAAGTGCTCATTTCAACTGAACAGACATTCCTTGAGCTTCCAAGGGGGTTGTGGTCCCTGCCTTCAAGAAGCTTTTAACTTTGGGGGCACCTGGGTGGCTCAGTCAGTTAAGTATCTGCCTTTGGCTCAGGTCATGATCTCAGGGTCCTGGGATTGAGCCCCACGTCCGGCTCCCTGCTCAGCAGGGAACCTGCTTCTTCCTCTGTCTCTGCCCCTTCACCTGCTTGTGCTCCCTCTTTCTCTCTCAAATAAATAAATAATCTTAAAAAAAAAAACTTTGTAGTGCAAAGAAGATACTTCTGCAAAAACTGAAATGTAGAATGTGGTGTTTCAGCAGATGGAGAACAAAGTGCTACTTGAGCCTAGATTCATTCCAAATGAGTAGAGGGAAGAAGGGAAGGGCAGGTCTGGGAAGGCATTTTGGAGGAGGTGGCATTGAGCTGGGCTTCAAGAAGTCCAGATGGTAGAGAAGGACCCATCTGTTGGGCGAAGGGAGGTCATGCTGGGGGAATCACCAGCATTCTGCTATGGCTCAAGTACAAGTTGAGAGAGTGACACAGAGAGAATTACAAAGGAAGGTTGAAATGAGGTCATTGAGGGTCTGCATGCAAAGCTCAGAAGCCTAAATATTTTTGTAGAAAAATGTTGAGCCAGAACAGAATTTTGAGTCAAGAAATGCCCAAGTCTTGGGACACCTGTGTGGCTCAGTTGCTGAAGCATCTGCCTTTGGCTCAGGTCATGATCTCAGGGTCCTGGGATCGAGCCCATGTTGGGCTCCCTGCTCAGCGGGGAGTCTGCTTCTCCCTCTCCCTTCCCCTGCTGGTGCTCCCTCCCTCTCTCTCTCTCAAATAAATAAATAAAATCTTAAAAAGAAAGAAAGAAAAAAGAAAGAAAGAAAGAAAGAAAGAAAGAAAGAAAGAAAGAAAGAAAGAAAGAAAGAAAGAAAGAAAGAAATGCCTAAGCTTCAGTCTGGGAGCCATTTAATCCCCAGTCAGTCACTAAATCTATATCCATAACCTCTTTAAAACCCACCCAGGTCTCTCCATCCTTAGGGTCACCACAGTCTTTGTTCATGCCACCATCTTCTCTCACCTGGACGTGCGCCGCGGTGCCCTACCTAGTTTTCCAGGCTCCAGACTCCCCGCTGCCATGGCTGCTCCTGATGTATTCCCCACCAGCAGACAGACTTGGCCTCTGTCAGAGTGCAAATCCAATTTTGTCAGTTTCCTGCTTTGAGACTTTCGAGAGCTTCATGTTACCCTCAAGATGAAGCCAAAATTCCTTTCATATTCCACACCTGTCCCTTCCTGTCTCTTGCCATTCCTGTTGCAATCTCTAATTCTGCAATCCCTTTCTCCGTGACAATGCCTCCTTCGCTCATCACCTGGACTGACCCTACAGGTGGTGGGTCAAGGTTCAGCTCAGGTGTCACCCTCCTGGGGAGCCAGCTCCGACACCCATCCTATCCTCTGGTTTCTTCAGCTCCCCAGGCTTCCTGTTGTTTTAACACTTATCACACAGAGTTGAAATGGTCTGTTGATTTATCTTCCTCCCACTCTCTGTTTTATGATAGGATCTGTGTTCCCACAGAGCAGGTACCGGGAACTCAAAAAGGAAAAAGTTTCCTGAAAGGGATGAATAAACATTCGCTTCCTTTCTGGACTGACTTCTGGCCCCCACGGCCCCCACACACTCTGGATGAGTTATGTGCTCCTGTTTCTTCTTCTCTTCTTCTTCCCATTGCTTCCTGCCCCTAATTCTGTCCAAAGAGGTGACCACTGTGGTGCAACAGCCATGTGAAAACCTGGAGTAAGGTACCAAACCGCTAGCAGCAGTAGCCTCTGGGAAGTAGGACAAGAGTTGATATTGTATTCTTTCCACTTATTTTTAGTTTATTAAATTTAGTATATTTTATAATGGGAAATCTTTTTTTTTTTTTTTTAGCAAGAAAGATCATTAGAAGGGGATTGAAAGAGCTTGGTTTCAGTCAGAATAGCAGAATAGTGTATATAGTAAACTACCATCTGTCTAAGAAAAGAAAAGCAAAAGACATATTTATAAAAGCTCTCTAGGAGGCCATATAAGAAATGGACATTACCAGTCAACTCCTTGGAGGGGAACTGGGAGCCTGGGACCTGGGGAGACAGACTTTTCACTCCATCCCGAGGCACATTTTGGACTTCGAACCACGTAAATGTATTATCTATACAAAAAGAGAAGTGTAAATGGAAAGCAGCTGAGCTTACCTTCTACCCCACCAGATAACTTAGGAAACCTCACTTTCCCCACCTGGAAAATGGAGAAAACATGCCGACGTCACAGGGTTGTTGCAAGGAGTTGAAGGTGAGGGAGTGTGGCTGAGGCGGTGAAGATGTGAGGCACCGCACCCAAGCAAGGACAGGCTGTGGCCTTCTCGTTCCACGCGTCCTTCCGCCGGCTTACCCCTTCTCATCCTCCAGATGAAGCTGTCAAGGCCAAGCCCTGTGTCTGCCAACGCCCCCCTCCCCCCGACTGGAAGTGCCTAACTTGGCCCTCTGCCCGTTGGAACCCAGTTAATAGCATGAAGGCAAAGCCACACTTTGAGGATCTGGGCATTTCAAAGCAGCCAACAGCACTTTTTGTTTTCTCAGGCTCTCAGCTTGCCAGCTAGTTCCACACATTAGAAATATTTTGGGTCAGCACTGCAGTTTTCAACCATAGATTCATTTTGTTTCATGACTACTTCCTTATAATAGCTCTGGGAAAAACTGCAGTGGGCCGGGACCCAAACCAAGTTCCTGGCATTGCAAGCTACATTCAAGATGGTGTCTTCGGTTAGTAATCATAAAAGACGTTGAAATCTCCTGCAACTTACTAGGAATTGGTCTGGAAAAAGGGACTGTTTGGGTTGAGTTTCTAAAGGGCTGTCATCACCGTGACCTTCAAGCTGTTGGAGGCAGGAAGAGGAGCTTAATTTACCATGTTTCTGCCTGTTCAAATAGCCCTGTTTTTCTCTGCAGCCCTGTGGACTTTTTTCTCCTGGTTGTGGATATTTATTGGGTATTGATGAGACTTGTGATGCCACAGGAAGTACTTTCTTTGTTGCCTGGGATAGGGTTACCAGACTTGGCAAATAAAGATACAAGACACCAATTAGGTCAAAATTCCAGATAAACAATGAAATACATCTTTAGCCTAAGTATGTCCCATGCAATATTTGCATACATACACTGAAAATCATTCAGTGTGGATCTAAAGTTCAGCTTTACCTGAGTGTTCTGTATTTTATCTGGCATCCTTGCCTGTGAAGGACACAGCGAGAATCCTTGTTAGCTCTACAGAGGAGACAAGAGGCCCATTTCTCTTGCTGTCTGGCCTGGTCCTCTTTCTTTAAACCAGCCCTCCACCCCTGGGCCACAAGATCAGAACCCAAAGGGGCCAAGACCCCAGCATGCTTGCTTTGTCACACCTTCTCTCTTGAGCACCTTGTCCTGCATCCCAGTTTCAGAGTAATTCCTGCCTTAGCCCATGTTCTCCTGTAGGCTCCTGCTCTGCCTGGACCTTGTCACCATCCCATAGAGCTCCCCTGGGTGGCCTTACTCCCTCTTCAGCAACAGACCCACATTTCCGCACAAATGTCTTCTGCGTCCACACTGAGGAATAGTTTGGCCTGATTCAGGGCAGCCCTGAGACCCCACTCTGGCTCCAGGCCCTTTGACTCGGGCTCTCACCAGATTTGTCCTGTCCTCTTAAGATGAATCTCCCTGGATCCAGCTCAGTGAGGAATTTGCTTTGACGTGGCCCTATGCTCCCTTTCAATGAGAGGCCATGTGAATAGGGCCATCTGACCAGCTGGTGGTCACCAGCATGGTGTGCAAAGATGCCCCCTGGGTCTTAGTGCTGTCTGTCTAACATTGTGCTTCAGAGGACATAAAATACCAGAATCTATGTTGGTTTGTTAGGACTGCTGTAATGAAGTATCACAAATTTATTGTCTCACAGTTCTAGAAGATGGAAGTCAGAAATCTCCTTCTGAAACCTGTAGGGAGGAATCCTTCCTTGCCTTTCTCTGACTTCTGGCGGATTGCTGGCCATCTTTCTTGGTTTCCAGACGTATCACTCCAATCTTCCATCTGTGCATGGTCTTCCCTCCTCCTGTGTCCTGTCAGCCAAAGGCTGTCCATGGACATGGATTTTAACCAAAATTGGTTGGTTGCTAATAAATAAAAATAGGAAAAGCTGACACAAAAATCTGGACTTCTGTAGGCCTTTGTAATTGTGACAACAATGTAGGCTTTGTTAGAAAGCAGGTGACAGACTTGTCACGCATGAGTGCAAATGAGTTTGTCATGTCCTTTCCCAAGAAGAAGCACAGAAAAGGCTGGAAGAGACAGGCTCTGGGCCCTTGAGGTAGGACATATGGGGAGGCTGAGGAAGGGCTGAGCGGCAGGCCCTGAAGCGGGTTTGGGGCTGGGTGTTTTTACCTGCAGAGCTGCACCTCAGACTCTTTCCTCTGTGGCCCTGGGCACCGATCCCGACCCTCAAGTCAGCTGTCCTCACCCCTTCCAGACCTCTGCACCACCAGGGGTCCAACTTCTCAAGGATTTCCTATTTCTCTGGTAATTTCCTCAGTCATGAGAAAAGGATCTTTGAAGGATATTTTTGGAGACTTTGATAATCCATACAAGTTTTGGCTAAGGAAGTGTTTGTTGCGATTCCTGGCTATGCATATTTCCATCTGGTTTCACATGGTTTCTGTGTCTCTCCTCACCCTGCAAGTTAATTAGAGCTCTAATTTTCAGTAATATTTCTCACATGGGCAATTTTTGTACTACTTAGAGCCTTTGCTTGAGAATAGTTCCACAAATTGCCGTCTGTGTTTATTTTTCTGTTTATAGAGCAGAGCGTGCACATTCTTGCGCCAAGGCAACACCATAGCTAAAACTCTACTCCTTAGTTTACTCAAAATTTTGATTTCCCTGGTTAAGAACCATAACTTTCTTAATTTTTTTTGAACTTCCACTACTGACACATAACATCTGGCTTTTTTAGGACTATTTTCTATAAGGCTACTCATCTTTTTAAAATAAATTTAAGTATACTATCTACACAAGCTAAAAGTTATAATTCCTTCACGAGAGTTGCAATGAGAACAGCTGAGTTTCGGGTGCTGAGTGGTCAACAAGGCAGGGTTTCTGGGAGTCCCAAAGTACTGGGTTTATGATGTGGCAAGATGCACTCAGGTGACGCTATGAGGTGGACATCACAATCATCCATGTGCTGGAGGTGGGACAGCCAGAACTCTGAGCCCAAGGAGCTTGCCCAAGGTCACTCAACTATACGACGGCAAAGCCAGACTTTGAACTCAGGTCTCTTTCACATCAAAGCTTAATGCTTCACAAGCGTGCCCTCTAGCCTTCTGGCCAGATGACCACCTGCCATGCACCTAACCACTCAAGAAGATCTCAGAGGGAGCACACTCTTTTGTGGGGAAGGTGGTGGTGGTGGGAAGTTAAGAAGACACATTTTTACTTTATTTGCTCATGTTTTATTCAGCTTTGATCCAGTGCCAATTTATTACCTTGGTAATTTTTAAGAAGAGATAAAATATGAAAATCAATCAATCAATAAAAATAAGGATTTGAAGCCTAAAAGCAAATTAAAAAAATGGAGGCTCAGCAAAATCACATTCCTCCATGTCATTGACCTTTATAATTCTTATACATTTTTGAGAAGAGTTGAAAGTGCCATTCTAAATCAATGGACGTTAAGGGTCTGGTATTAACTTAGTTGGGTTTTGTCTCATGTGTATGACTGCTTACCTCATGACTTTTTGGGGAGTCTTTTATAAATATGCATACACAAAGGATGGCAAGCCCCTTCGGAACACTGACACTCTGTTCTCATTGCAGCTTTGCCAACTGTTCTTTGTGGCATCTTGCGCAAATTGCGTAAACATCCTCATCCTGGTTAGGCATTGTTGGATCTGTTGGGACATTGGAAATCAGAACAGTAGATCTCTCTCTCTCTTTTCTCTTTCTTTTTTTTCTTAGACAACTAAGCAACTGAAAAACAATCAGGAAATAAAAGTTATACGAGAAAGGAAACATACAGTGCACTGCTTAACTCAACAGTAAACATTTATGCAGTTAGTCTAAAATAGACTTAATGTATCAATATATTTGGAGCGTGAAAGGGAAAAATGGAATAGGTGGTTGTGTTAAATTCACAAAATCCTGTCAAAACATTGGATCTAAAGTTAACATATACCGGAAGCATCGGCTAAAATGGGGAGGGGCTGCGGGTTTTCACTGTAAGCCTGTAATCCGTTATTGTCGGGGTTCTTAGTTGAGACAGCTGAATCCACTGTAGCTTTTTTCCTTAGACAGCAAGCAGTTTATTAAGGAATAGCTATAGCTCCAAGAATCATGGGAGGTCTGAAGAGGGAGACTCTAGGCTGTGCTTCTGCAGTGGTTCCCAGAGCCCGACTGCAGAAGCAGCCACGGAGGGAGCCACGGCCTCTACCACGCCCGGGGGCCGCCATCCCGAGGCCCACAGCCCCAGCTGTCTGCAGCAGGGCGAGCCTGACTGGCAAAATGCAGCCCGCACCCTGCCTCCTTCCTCACTCGCTCAGTTCCCAGTCGAAGGTATGGAAGGGCCCAGGTGACAGGCAGAAGCCATCTCGTGTGGCCCTCTGCCGGGAACCATAAAGGTTCAAACAGTCTGGGAGGGCAGGTTTACATGACGTGGAACTGTTCAAACAAATTTTATGTTTTGCAGCCAAGTATACATATTGCTTTGATGAAAAGAAAAAGAATTTTAAAAAAGGCTTTGTGATCCTTAAATAGGGGACCTCTGACGTTGTCAAGTACTTTTGTTTAAAAAGATGAGCTGGCATTTTCAGGGGAGGCAGGTGGAAAATTATCTGAAGGGTTGGCTTTTATCTTGCTCCTTTATTTGAAGGGATTCGGAGTAGCCATCTTGCTGGCTCCTTTGAAGTAAAGGGTAGGCAGTGACTATGTCTTTCCTCGGAAGAGAAAGGCATTAGGAAAGCCAGTGCCGCCTTCTCTGCAGTCTTGCTTCAAGCTCATGCTCCTGACCCCCCTGCTTCTCCAGACCCCTTACATCCAGATCTGCATGGACATTTGGGCTGGTCTGTCCCAACAGCCGTCATCGGCAATGGCGCCGTGTCTTTAGGCAGCTAGCTGAGAGCCCGGCTGGGGACCGCCATCCATGGAAGAAGGAACAAGTGGCACATGCTCAGGGACATATCGATAGCAGTCGGAGCTAAACAAACCTACGACCAGTCCAGTCCTAAAGCTCAGCCAAACACAACGGTGTGGGAACCTCTGTGATGAGTGAAGCCTGCCGCGCAAAGGAACGGAAGCAGGGAGGGAGAGAGGCGCATTCGTCATAGAAAGCGCTGAGCCAGCGTCGCCCTGGCGCTCCGTGGGGCCCGCGGAGAGGGACACACGGGAGGCGACTGGCCACGCGCAGCCGCAGGTCTCCTCACACGTCTGGCTGCCATGCCAGTTGGGTCAGAGACTGTGTGGAACATAGAGGGGAAGCCAGGAGGAGCTACAGGAATACTTTTAATGACATCTGCAGGGGAAGGGAGGACCTTATAAAGCAGTTTTACATTCAGTTAAGGCATTCCCCCCCCCCCCCCGTTTTAATGAGATATGATTGCCATCTAACATGGTATTCATTTTTGGTGTACAACAGAATGATTTGATATTTGTATATATTGTGAAATGATCACCACCGTAAGTTTAGCTACTATCCATCACCTCACACAGTTACTCTTTTAGTCACAAATTGAATTGTTGGCAAGTTTGTCTTTGATGTGCGCTGTTTTACCGCTGAAGGGCTCTTCTGGACACAGATGAACATTGGGGAAACCTGCTTCCATAGTGGAAACATTGTTGCAAACGATGAAAAGCACTTTTGTGGAGAAAGAAAAAAGCCGGGAGGAGAGACAGGGAGAGTGCCTCTTTGCCCCACTGCCTTGGACCCAGCACAGAGTGGGTACCCAGGTGGGGCCAGGAGCCCACATACTGGATTTGGGGAGCTCTTTCAGGCAGACCTGGACTCCCTGAATGCACACAGCCAGAGAGTCTCCGGAGAGACATGGGCTCCTTGCTTCCCACCATCACCCAACATCACCCACCATCGAGGGACTGAGGCCGGGGCGCCTGAGCCATGCCCCTCACAGTGCTGCCCCAGCAAGAGGGAAAGCCTGCGGCAATGAAGACTGACCAAGCGGTTGCCCAGTGTGACCCATACATGAAATCAAAAAAAGAGATTTTTTTTTTCCAAGAGAGAAAGCAAAAAGAAGCATGCTGACATGAGACCTGGGTATAACCAGATATGTTCCTTGTTCCCCAGATCCTGCACACTTTGTTGGTTGATTACTCACCATGGTTGGGTTGTGGATTCAGGCTTTTCCCTGGGGAGTTGGGCAATCACAGTTCTGAGGGTTAAATAAAGAAGCATTGCACCCATGGGTACCTCTAGGTGGTTCAAAGGGAAAAGAGAAAGCAGGGTCCTCCTTGTGAAGATGGGACAATGGACTAGAAAAAACCATGTTCGCAGAGACCCTGACTAAAGGGGGGATTATGTGTATCAAACCTCCCGTGTCCTTTCCTTTATTCCTCCCCACCCCTACCTTGCTCAGGTCCCCAGAGCAAAAAACAACACAAGAGCGACAATGTAGCTAGTTTACAGAGAGAGTGATGAACAAAAATTCAAACAAGATTTTCCAGTCCGCCTGGACCCAGCCCTAGTTACGCTACTTGCTAAGTGGTTAAATCCATGATTCCCAGCCCTGGTTTGAGGACACCCCCAGGTGTCTATTTCAAGGGCGATTGCAAAATACTGAAAATAAAGCGATTTGAAGTCCCTGCAGTTAAAAACAAGCTCACACCCTGCGTTCTCCAAACGCACCCACTTCTAGGAGGGAAGGAGATTGAGAAATCCAGTAGACAAAACTCATCTGTCCAGCTCCAATAGGCTGCTCCAGCAATCAAAATACCACTTTATATTTGGGTAACACTTTGTGGCTTCGAGGGCAATTTTTGATTACTGGGTTGGTGGCTAAACGTGTAAATGAATACAAAATATGACTGTTCTAGCCTCAGCATTGCACTGAGGTAGAGTAGAGACGTGGCCTTCCTCCAGCACCAAGCCATTGCTGTGTACTAGCGCACCTGTGAAATTTCAGTCTGTCAGCCGCCGGCCGAGGAGACATTAGGAGAGAGGCGGTGGCACAGGCCTGGACAGCTGTCGAGCAGCCAGGCCGGGAGGGACAGCACAGTGAGGGGCCCTTGTCAGCCAGGAGGAAGGGGAGGGAGGCAGCTCCGGGCTGGTTTTCCCACTGGGCTGGTTTTCCCACTGGGCTGAACTCCTCTGTAGCTTGAAATCCCAGGGCCGCAGCCTGAGCAGCTTACCAGGTCCCAAGGAAGGAGGCCTCACCCAGTACTTTCCCTGGCCAACAATGTAAATTTGGACGGTTACCATTTTTGTTTTACGATGGGAACGGGAAGTCATTAAGTCCCATATAATTAGGCCTTTTCGAGGGCTGTGCCTGCCAGTGCAGTCAACTTTATGGCTGTTTGTCTGGATGTGTCTCCCTTGTACCGTGTTCCTGGGGTTCTGGGGAGGCCTGGGTGTGGGGAGTCCTCTCTGGAGCCCGGAGGAGATGGCGGGTGGGACCTGCGTCAGTGCGTGGGACCAGAAGCCCACGCGGCGAGGCCGGCTCCTCTCAGTAGCTGCTCTGGGGGTTCACGTCAAGGTCTGCAGAGCACTCCACCTTCCTTGGACTCAATTGCAGTGACTTCTGTCATATTTAAAATTCAAGACGAAGACACTGAGCCTCAGAGCATCAGGTAAGAAGGCAAAGGAACCTGAAGGGTATTATGCTGAGCGAAATAAGTCAATCAGAGAAAGACATGTATCATATGACCTCACTGATATGAGGAATTCTTAATCTCAGGAAACAAACTGAGGGTTGCTGGAGTGGTTGATGGGGTGGCTGGGTGATAGACATTGGGGAGGGTATGTGCTATGGTGAGCACTGTGAATTGTGCAAGACTGTTGAATCACAGACCTGTACCTCTGAAACAAGTAATACTTTATATGTTAAAAAAAAAAGAAGAAGATAGTAGGAAGGGAAAAATGAAGGGGGGAAATCAGAGGGGGAGACGAACCATGAGAGACTATGGACTCTGAGAAACTGAGAGTTCTAGAGAGGAGGGGCATGGAGGGATGGGTTGGCCTGGTGATGGGTATTAAAGAGGGCACGTACTGCATGGAGCACTGGGTGTTATACGCAAACAATGAATCATGGAACACTACAGCAAAAACTAATGATGTAATGTATGGTGATTAACATAACATAATAAAATAAAAAAAATTAAGTTAAATTTTTAAAAAAGGCAAAGGAACCCACTTCCTGGGCCACTGTCCCCAGAGCTGCTCCCCTTGCTGCTGAGCACCCTGGTTAACAACCTGCATTTGGGAGTGGGGGTCATTTCCTGGGCGTGACAAGGCACTTGGAGACTGAGAGAGCAATTTACCTTTGCTAGGTTCTTCCACTGCAAGTACACCCCAGCAGTCCCACTAAGTTGGTAATATAAAGTTGCTACAGGACTTTACAGGTTCCAAAATGCTTTGTGGTGATTAATTATTCAGTCCTCCAAGTGGCCCCATGAGGCAACAATGTGCTACTGAGGGTACTTACCCTTGGCGGCAACTAGGGCAGTACCTCAGTTACTCCTCACAGCCCGGAGTGGGGGGGGGTACTCATTTTCCTATTTTGCAGTTGAGGAAATGTGAGGTCAAGTGAGTACTGAAGCTCGTGAACAGCGAGGTCCAGACTGAAATCTGTGTCTGTTTATTCCAAAGTTCACCCTCCTGCCGGCCTGGAGCGCCGCCCCTCTGGAAAGTCCCTAGAACCGAGCTGTGTTCACAGAAACATGGGCTACTCCCGTGGGGGCATCTGCACCCATGATGGGGGGTTGGTATTTATTTTAAGACAATAACATGGAAACGGGAGCATGGAGAGCAAACTCGGCTTGTTTTTTTTTGTTTTGTTTTGTTTTTTTAAGATTTTATTTATTTATTTGAGAGAGAGAGGAGAGTGAGAGAGAGCCCGAGCAGGGGGCAGGGGCAGAGGGAGAGGGAGAAGGAGGCTATCTGCTGAGCAAGGAGCCCATGTGGAGCTGGGATCACGACCTGAGCCGAAGGCAGATGCTTAACTGACTGAGCCACCCGGGCGCCCCGCAAACTCGGTTTTAGACCATAAATACAAGACAAAAATGGACAGAAACAGTACTGTAATGGAGACACAACTTCGAGGTTCAGGGAGGTCTTTGGCTTCATCAGGCAGAGCTTTTTGCCTCTTCCTGCCCCTGGCTTCACCCCGCTCCACTCTGGGCCCTCCGTGTTCCCTCCTTTCAGAAGGCTGAAGTGGGTGTTTTGCTTGTGGCTGCAATGCCCCAGGCCAGATGACTCAGGGGTCCTCATGGGAATGCCACTGGGCACATGGCCAAGAGCAGAGGGACTGCTCAATGGGCTGATAGGACCAGCCAGAAAAGTGAGTGAAAGACATCACTAATGAGGGTTTGGCTATTTGTCTCCAGAAGTCTAGCCCAAAGGGTATACAGAGTGTTTAAAGGATGAGTTAGAATTGAAAACACAAAAACGCCTTTTACAATAGTCCCTGTAACTACAGGTCTGACATTCACACGCACTATGTACAATTGTACTGAATACAGTTTCCCAATCCATAGGTGATATTAGGCAATTTAATAATTTTGACAATCATATCAGCTGTATTTAACCAAGACATAAAGCCACAGATGCTCCTAGAGTTTGATGTAGTTTATTTATTTATTTTTTAAGATTTTATTCATTTATTTGAGAGAGAGAGACAGTTAGTGACAGAGATAGCGAGAGAGAGCAGAAGCGGGGAGGAGAGTGAGAGGCTCCCGCTGAGCAGGGAGCCCAACTCGGGGCTTGATCCCAGGACCCTGGGATCACAACCTGAGCCAAAGGCAGCCGCCCAACCAACTGAGCCACCCAGGTGTCCCCAGTTTATTTGTATTTTGGGGAGTTATAGCTAAAGCCACATAAGTACCTCAGGATTCGCTTTATCAACTCAGGGACTGAGTGTTGTGTTATTTTGTATTTTACTCCAAAAAAACTAGAACTAAAAAAATTTAAAATAGAAAAGCACATTTCAGAATAATCTTTGTATCTTTTATTTCCTCTTTAAATTGACCATATCTGGCTGTATACTCTTAACTTATTTTAAAGTTTTCCATGTGTAGTTATATCTGAAAAAAAAAAAAAACAACAACATTCCTCAGGGTTTACTATACATTATAGAAAATTACTGTCATTCTGTATTCACACTGACAATTACAAAAAGGAAAACCTGGAATCTAGAGTCAACTTCATTTTCCGCACTTGTCATAAAAGGCAAATGTCTATTTTCATTTGGGAAATGGGTTACATTTTATTTTTGTTTTTTGGGGGGAAAATGGGTTACATTTTTTAAAAATCAGATTCAAAGATGCAGGTAGTTGTCACTGTTTATATATGGCTTCAAACACTAAAGAATGTTCTTAATGTTACTTTTTATCTCCTGCTCATTTATTGGCTTCTATGACGAGGTTTAGGTGGAAAGAAAATTTCTGGAAATTACTTCATCAAAAATCATGTATCACTTATTCTTTAGTATAAACTTCCAAGAGTCAGGAATGGTCTTTAGATTTCAATTTTTCTACCTAGATCCTGGCAGTTTGGTACAAGCATGTGATATTGGTTCAAACTATATATACTGTTTTATGATGATTCAGGCAAATTCAGGTTACAAGCATCTTTAGGAGGCTTGCAGCCTTTGTTACTAAAGAATATAGACAAGGCTACACAGATCATTTCGGACACTATAGTTAACCGAAATGGATGGCAGCACTATACTTCCACTAGCTCAGGTTAAAAACTTTGCAGTCATTCTTGACTTCTGTCTTTGTCTCACCTTCTACATCCAAATCCACCAGGAAGTGCTTTTGACTCACCCACGAATATATCCAGAATCTTACCACCGCTCACCGTGTCCCCTGCCATCCTGGAGTGAGGCACTGGATTCATGCATTGCCCGCCTCTCTGCCCCTGTGCTGGTCCTCTTTCAGCCTATTTTTCACATGGCAGCCAGAGTGTCCCTTTCAGAACAGGAGCCAGTTGCTGTTGCTATCCTGCTCCAAGCCCTCGCACGGCCGCACCTCACCCAGGGTAAAAGCCAAGGTTCTGCAATGGCCCCCGGGGCCCACACATGGCACCACCTTGCCTCTTGCTCCGAAACTTCTGCCACATTCCCCTCCACCCCTCTGCTCCAGCCGCAGGGACCTCCTTTGTCCTCAGATCTGGGCACACTCCTGCCTCCCGGCCTTTGCTTTGGCCGTTCCAGGATATTCATTCGGCTAGTTCCTTCAGCACTTTCAAGTGTTTGCCTAAATCTCCCTTCTCCGTGAAGCCTGTCCTGAATATTCGCATTTAAGATGGCAAACCCCTGTCCACAAACTCTCTCCTTGAAACAGTGCCACATGTCCCCTATCCCACTCCCCTTCTCTTTCCAAGATCCTTATCACCTTTGGGCACACTACACAATTTCCTATTTATTATACTTATTGTTTATTTTCTCCTTTTGCTGTAATGTACATTCCATGAAGGCAGGGGTCTTTGTTCTGTTCATTGATGCATCCTAAAACTCTAGAATAGTCCCTGGTCCATAGCTGGCATTTGGTAAATATATGTTGGAGGGATCAATGCGATGCCTCCGTCTACCTAATGGAGCAATGTCATATGGCCGCAAGGGTGAAGGCCCCACCCCACCCATCCTCAGCACGGGCCGTGGCTCAGTCACACTGAAGCCCAGGGTTCCAGGCTCCTCTTGGCTGAGTCTGTTGTCTTATAGCTGCATTTATGGAGTGCCTGTTAGCCTTTTGTTTTTCTTTTCCTTTTTAGCACCTTTAATTCTCACCATCCCCACCTTTAAAATCTTTAAAAACAATTTCAGTGTGATGGTAAATTAAAACATTTTTTCTAACATGAGTAATTTATTTTGATGTATGTGCTTTTCCAGGTTTGCAAGTGAGGCCAGTCTCATGAGTAGACCACACGTGAAGTCTTAAGCAGTTTGAAGGGACTGCGGAGGGCCCCAAATATCTTCCTTCCGGTGGCATGGACCACCATGAAGTTAACTGGGGGTGGAGGGATTGTTATTCAAGTTTGTGATAACTTCCAACTAGGAGAGGAACATCCTGACTGTTCACTTATTTAGCTACAACCTAAATGGTGAGAAACAGTATGGAAACACATTAAAGAATGACAAAGTTGGAAACATAAAAATGCACATTATAGCAATAGCTCATTGACAAACAGGTGTGACAGTCATACATACTATGTACTGAGTACCATGTTCCTCTAGATGCCCTTCAGAATGGAGCATCAGTGTCTAGTGAGGGGAAGAAAGGGGAGGAATATATATGCCAAAGACCAAAAGGGCTGGAGGCTGCTGTGGTGGGCTCCCTCTGCCAACCTTCCTATGTTCCCTGAGGAGGGCTGACTCTGGCTCTGAGGTAAGGCGCAGTTCAAGAGAGTGAATGCTTTAGGACAGCAATCACTTACTAGAGAAATAGAAAAAGCTCTGTTCACATTTTTAAAAATCACTTCATGACAAAGGTGAGTGCAAGAGGTTTTTGTTTGTTTTAAAGATTTTATTTATTTATTTATTTATTTATTTATTTTATTTATTTGAGACAGAGAGAGAGAGAAAAAGAGAGAGCATGAGCAGGGGGAAGGGCAGAGGGAGAAGCAGACTCCCCGCTGATCAGGACCCTGGGATCATAACCTGAGCCAAAGGCAGACGCTCAATGGGCTGAGTCACCCAGCGCCCCAAGAGTTTTTGTTTGAAGGCTTTCCCCCATCTCTCTGAACTGGGAAGTTAATAGGAATGAACTCTCTGACCAGCAGTCTGGTGTCAGTGCTGTCCTTCAGCCTTCAGCCTTCCTTCCAGAGCCAGTGCGCCTGGCCGCTTTCCTAAAAGGCACAGGCAATAGACTCCTGCACAAATGAGGAATGGAAGAGCTTCGGGCCTGGGCCCTGCCGTTACTCAGACACACAGATTAGGAAGCAGTGGGTGAGGAAGACATTTCCCTCAGCATATGTGATCATAGTGCACAGAGCATAACCTCCTTTTCTCCCCTCTAGAGTCAGGAATGTACAGAGACGGAAACGCACACAACGAAGGGGTAAACTCGGTATCTCTGCACATCCGGGTTCCTAAGGTGCAGGCTCCTCCACAAGTACAACTTCTTGTGATATAAAGGGAAAATTCTTCTTGTTGCCTCTCCCTGCTTACATTTAGCGTTCCCGGGAGGTATGTCCACTGGGTCTTCACCACTGTCTCAGCCTGGCGCAGGGGGCCCACTCTCCGTTGAAGTCACCAAGGCAGCAAGGCAGGCCGTGGCTGTGGCCCTCTGCTCGTCTGAGGCCCGCACCATTGCAGTTCCTTCCTTCCTTCCTTCCTTCCTTCCAGATTTTGTTTATTTATTTGAGAGAGTGTGTGAGAGAGAGCACAAGAGGGGGGAGAGTCAGAGGGAGAAGCAGACTCCCTGCCGAGCAGGGATCCCGATGTGGGGCTTGATCCTGGGACTCGGGCATTATAACCAGAGCCAAAGGCAGATGCTTAGCCGACTGAGCCACCCAGGAGCCCCACCGTTTGCAGTTTCTTGAGGGCGTTAGGTCCTTTTCCTGCTTCCCGGTGCCCACCAAGCCCAAGGCTGGGCGATGTTAGGGTGCTGGGGTTGAATGTGCCAAGGTCAGGTGAGGGTAGGTGGGGTCTGTCATTTGTCATTGGATCCTTATCCCATCTGGTGTTTAGGTGATCTCCTAAGGGTGCTGCTGTGGGCCAGGCATTCCCTGGACGCGTAAGGGTTTGTAAAGGTGGGACCTCATATCAAAAGCTTTACAAACGACACCCCGCTCCGGGGTAAGCCCAATTCCTCCCATCTTCGCTGAACTCCTCTGGAGAGCAGGCTGCAACTTGCTGTCTGCGGAGGAACCTCGGTTCCGGCAGCCCGGAGGGTCCGCTGATTGGACTCAGGGGTTCACCTCAAGGCCACTGCCAGGATTAGCACCCGGACAAAGTGTTCCCAGGGTTCCCAGCGCCCACCTGCCTAGACTCGGTGGGGTGGGGTCGGGAGTGGGCGGAACATGGACCTCTAGGTGGGCGGGGCCAAGGTGCCCGGGGCGGGGTCTCAGGCAGCACGCAGCAAGCTGGGGTCGGAGAGCCGGCTCAGATCTTCACCACTGCTAGGATCTGGTCAGATTGCAGGAAAGATGGGGTGCACCAGTCATCCTGTGTTTAATCCCATTCCTCCCCTGACACACAGATAAGCTAATTGGTTCAACCGAAGAGAAATGAGCTCCATCAGTGGTTCCAAGCTTTCCTCCCCTGGCCACGTTCCTGACCAATAGAGCCCGTAAGACAGACACAGGCCCATTAGTAATGAGTTGTATGGGTGAGATGAACTTTCCGCTTTTCACTGTTTTTTGTGGTTGAAAAAAATCAACAGTAATACAAGATTATTGCTTTTTAAAAATCACAATAATGCTGAGGTATATGGAATAAAAAAGCAAAATTCCTCCCTTTTATCTCCTTTGCTCTTCACTTCCACTTTCCACAGCTAAGCACTATTGAAAGTTTGGGATCTCTTTCTAGAGGTTTTCCTGTCTGTTAAGTGTGAGTGCACACACAGTACACATTAAACATATACATGCTATCTTTTTCTTTTTATTTTTTTTTTTTTTTTTTTTTTTTAAAAGATTTTATTTATTTATTTGACAGAGAGAGACACAGCGAGAGAGGGAACACAAGCAGGGGGAGTGGGAGAGGGAGAAGCAGGCTTCCCGCGGAGCAGGGAGCCCGATGTGGGACTCGATCCCAGGACCCTGGGATCATGACCTGAGCCGAAGGCAGACGCTTAACGACTGAGCCACCCAGGCGCCCACATGCTATCTTTTTCTTACATGAACAGGACTATATCTTACATACTTAGAACAAAAACAAAAGCGCTGTATCAGGAGAGTGTTCCTGGCAGTAGATTTGACCCATGTCATTCTTTTTAACGGGGGCATACCATTCCATAGGAGGGAGGCAACCATGAAGATACATTTGGTGGCTGTAGTAGTTTCCTGGGCTGCCATACCAAGTTATCACAAACTCAGTGGCTTAAAACAACAGAAATTTATTCTCTCACAGTTGTGGGGGCTAGAAGTCCAAAATCGAGTCATTGGTAGGCCGTACTGTCTCTGAAGGCTCTAGGGGAGGGTCCTTTGCATCTTCCAGCTCTGGTGGCTCCACGAAATCTTTGGTGCTCCTTGGCTTGTGCATGCATCACTCCAATCTCTGCCTCCATCTTCATGTGGTCTTCTCTGTGGGTCTTCTCCTCTTCTTATAAAGACACCAGTCATTGGATTTAGGGCCCATCTTCTTAACTAATTGCATCTGCAAAGACCCTATTTCCAAATAAAGGCACATTCTGAGGTGCTGGGGGACAAGAATTTGGGGGGCCACTATTCAACTCACTACAGTAGTCATAGGTTTTGATGATTTCCTGTTACGGCACATTATCTATATCCTAGCCCCAACCCAGATGGGAGAATCATAACAGCCCATTCCTGAAGAACTTTCCATTCATTCTATAAACAAATATGTACTGAGCCACCTACTATGTGCTAGGCACCTAGATAGGAATAAACCATGAACAAGACTGCTGTGACCCCTGCCTCACACAGTATAGTTGCTCTGGGAGACAAAGCCTATGCCCATCACCAGAGACTCGCCAGTGCCTAACACGGTGTCTGGCACTTCATAAGTAAGTGTTCATGAAATGAATGAGCGAACGGATAAATGAGAGATACAGACAAGCAGGTATTAACAATACATAGTGACAGGATGCTATGATAGGGGAGATTACAGGGCGGACGGTGCTATGGGGACAGCCAAAAGAGCAGCCATAATCTAGACTTTAGGAGTGAGGGATGCTTTCTTGGAGGAAATAAGTCCTCAGTTGAGACCTTGCTAAGGTTAGGTGGGCAAAGGGTGTGGGTGGAAAAGGATGGAGTGGATGTTGTAGGCAGAGGAGATGTTGATTTGGCACCTGGAGGTGCAGCAGACTGTGAAGACTCATCAGCCTGTAGGAAGGTCAGAACGGCTCCTGAGTCATGTCCCTGGGAGACTGACGGAGACAAAGCTGCTGGGCCATCTAGAACAGTGCTGTCTACTAGAGCCTTCCGCAGTGTTGGAAATACTCTAGACCTGGCCCGTCCAAGGTGGGAGCCTTGAGCCACATGTGGCTAGGGAGTGCTTAAAATGAAGCTAACATAACTAAGGAACTGAATATTTAATTACATTTAATTTTATTAAATGTTTAATAATTTTAAGTAGCTACATGTGCTAGTAGTTTTATATTGAACAATGCAGCTTTAGATCCTAATATCCTAACTTAATTTAAAATCACAGTTTTTTCCATTTATTCAGCTTCTTCCTCAACCAAATCTTTTGTCAGAGCTACTTCAGGAAGCCAAATGGGTCTGAGCTCTCCCTGCTGTCCAGGTTAACAGAGGCTTTCCCAGACGGTGCAGAGGCCAAGAGCTGGCTGACAGAGGCAGCGTAAGGCCTTAGATAAGAAATGGATTAACATTTAGTAAATGTCTATGGTGATCTAGACACACATTATCATTTTTTTTTTTTTGGGAAATACACATTGTTACTTTTGATCTTAAAAAGCGAAATGTAAATACGCACCAACAGTGGAAAAAATCCATCGCCTCTGGGAAGAGTCAACAGAGGATCAGAAGTCAGGAGGTCAGGGGGAAGGAGAGCTTCTTTTCACAAAATGTCCTTTTCTGCTGTTTCATACAACAGGAGCACATACTATCATTAAAAGGGAACCCAAAACCCAAACCAAAAACAATGGCTGTTAGTGGTGAACAGTGGCCGCCACAGACTGAAGGAAATGAGATTGCCCATTGGCGACGGGAGCCCGCCAAGCAAGATCCAAGGTCGTTGAGATTTACTTGGATAGCATTTACTGCAAATGAGATTTAAAAAGCTCACCATTTCCCAGAGAAATGCTTCCCAGCTGTTGTCTGGGGATGTGCAAGGAGGCTCCTGAGGTCCCATGAAGAAGCAGGCAACTAAAATGTACCTGATGCTAAATAAGCCATGAGTTGTAACTTGTTTAAAATGTCATAGGACAAGGGAAACTGAATCACGACTGTGAAAACGTGGTCCCAAGGGAGAAGCAGTCGGGGATAAGGGTTCACAGGGTGACTGCAGGGACTCACCGGAGCGGTGGCCCCATAGGCTGGCCCGCATCCTCTAGCGGGGCCCCCTGGGCAGCCCCACATGCAGCCTGCTGTCCCACCTCACTGCCCACCTGATAAGGATAGCCTTTAAGGCTATTGAATTCCTTTTGTTCTGTCTTTCATTCAGTAAGTAGCTTTTTCATCTTAATTTGCATTTCCAGTGAGGGTTCCCACTGGGGAGAAATGGCGATGACTTGTTAAAACAAGCACCGTCCTTAAGCATGGCTCCCACGGAACTGAAGGCGTTCACACTTGCCAATGCCCATATTCAGTCTTGAGTGAATTTGGATTTAGGGAGCCAGCACCAAGTATGGAACCAACTCAGGCTTGGAATGAGAGAAACCCAGCCCCCTACTCTCAGCTTCTCCACTCGTTAATGTGTGATCTTGACCTTGTTACTTAACCTCTGAGCTTCAACTCCCTCTTGTGTAAAATGGAAATGATGAAACTTTGCAGAGCTTGGGTGAAAATTGAGAAAATATAGGCAAAGCCCTTGAGATAATGTAATGTGATAGACATTCGATAAATGGTTCTCTCTATACACATAGAGACAGAGAGATCATATATATGACCATATAAAACTATATCTATGACACAAGATTCCTCAGTGAGCTGAATGTGCAGGCCACCCTGGCCCTGGGGGGCCCCCGGCATACACTTTAACCTCTAAGCCCCTCAAGAATGCATCTGCCCACTCCCCATCAAATCTGTTTAGGTTTGGGATATCACATAAAGCTCGGAAGACAGAAGCCTGGATCTAGGCCTGGTTCTACCACGAGCTGGCTCAGTGACTGAGCAAGTGACAGAAGCTGCCTGGGCCTCAGGGTCCTCATCTGTTAGACGAGAGAGAATTGATCCAGATTAAACTTACCTGAGATAACTAGTTGGGCCAGATGATTCCTAAACCTTTTATGCTTTGAGATTAAAAAGCTTTCCACTACAGAGGTTTAAAAACGCACGTGCTTCACACTCCCGGAGAGTACATCCACCTCCGGTTTGGGAAGGGGGCAGTGCATGACTCGGAAGGAAGAACCAGGCCTCTCCCCACATGTTTTCCTTCTCATCTGCTGAACTTCCCTAGCTCTCCTGTCCACTGCACCTAGAGAAAGGAGAACCCCAGGAGGGCCAGCCTTTCTTCCCCTTCTCCTTGGGCATATCCTAGGTGACTGGTCTTCAGTCTTCTGTGTGTATCAGAATCACCGGGGAGCTTTTTAGAATTGAGATTCTGATCATTTTTCCTTTCCATTCTGCTTCTGTGAGTCCGGGATGAGGTCCCGGGATGGAATCGGGAGTCACCCTAGGCAATTCTAAGGCGGATGGTCTATGGACCACCTTGGCCTAACCCCCCAGTACCTCATGCGGCTCCCACTCTGATTCTGATATGAGACAGGAGGGAACAGGAGGCCCTTGCCGACTGACAATGAATGAAATCTTGCTCACTGCAGAGGGCTGAATGGTGTCTGAATCAATGCCAATAGGCATTTCATGATTTGTCAACTGGGACAGCTGAGAGAGAGAGAGAACAGCACTGCAAACCACAAAGAACAAAAGGTGGGAGTCATGGCAGAGGAAAAGGAATCAAGTCAAAGACAGTAAAATGACGGGCTACGTTTCCAGCGTGCCCCACCTCCTCCTGGAACCCTGCTTGCCCGGATGCTGCCTGCTGACTCCTGCTAGCGTGCCCCAGTTGCTGTGTGTGCTGGCGTCCGAGCAAGTGCCCCGGGTGGCAAACGAGAAGGCCTCCGTGCAGACATGCGGTCAGCCTGTGTTCAGGGCCAAGTTTGCACCTGGCTGCAGGTGCCTCTGAAGTCAGACAGCAAGTGCCTTTCCGTTGTCGGCTGTCGTGTTTGAGAATGCCTTTCCCCGAAGGACAGACTGGCCCTTAAAGAAAACATTTTCTGGCATTTAGTGAAATTTTTGCAACTGGCTATTTTGTATCAGAAGCAAGATGTAGATGTTACTGGAAAACTAAATGCAGTGCAGTGGGAAGAGTTCACATGGATGTGATTTAGCCTCTTTCCCCAAAAAGAGTAAGCAACGAGGACACTCCCAAATGGACAACAGGCATATGGCACATAAGGCGGGTGTGGAGCTACTGCGGCGAGACAATAGGATGCTCTGATATGGGGGAGGGGCCGGAAAGGGGGGGGCGAGCAGCCAACAGCATTGTACAAAGAAAGGTCTGAAAAATAAAGGCTGTTTCTTCTCCCTGAGTCAGTAAAGATCAAGACTGTGAGCTTCCGAAACTGCCTCTTAGGGCTGAGCCCCGGCTCCTACACGAATTTAGACCGTTACCTAAACTCGGATCTCCGCTTCTGCACCCATAATTTAGGACAATAGTGTTAGCGTTTTCATAGGGTTGTTCCAAGCATTAAATCAGTCAGCAGATGCAGAGCCTGGCAGCTAGCACTCCCTGAAGGTTAGCTGGCCATCATTCAGAAGAAGTGGCAGGACATGTGGGAAAAGTTATAAGCAGGATGGGAGCTTCAGGGTTGTGAAGCCGAGCTTCGAGCAAGCCCAGGTATTGTGGTTGAAGAGAACGACTTCTGTCTTTAAATGAAGAAGGGAAGGCTTAATCAGTAATCAGCCAGTGAGAGTATGAAAAATGTAAGTTTTCATCACCTTTGCTCCATCTAAATGCATATAAGTACATATAAATGCAATGTAAAATTTCCCCCAGAAGAGAATCCCTCTTTGGCCCTCAAGTCCCTTTGGTTAGCACACTGTGTCTCTCCTCCATTTCGAGCACAGCTTCCCGGAAGCGTGGCCATATACTCCATCCTCAGTGTGCTTCCTACCATGCTCTCATGAGCCTGCTCTAGCCAGGCTTTGCCCGTGAAGACTACCATTGTCAAGGTCTCTGGTGACCATCCAACACTCAGTTCTTACTCTTCTCTTGACTGATCTGTAGCTCTTGGTATAGTCAATCACTTCCTCTTCATTACACGATTTTCAGTTGGCTTTGGGGACACTACGCCCCCCTGATTTTCCTCCTATGTCCCTGGCTTCTCCTTTTGAGTCTCCTATGCTGTTCCTTTTCACCCCAAACTCTGCATATTGGGGTGCTCAGGGCAAGTCATTGGTCCTCCTCACTTCTAGTGATCTCATCTAGTCTCCTGGCTGCCAAGAGGGTGATATCCCCCAATTTTATATCTCTACTGGAGACCTGCCCCCTGAATTCCGAACTTCATGACCAACTGCCCAGGTGGACAGGCATCTCAAGCCTGACATCTCCAAAACTGAACTCCTTAATACCCATTACCGGGTTAACCCATCCCCCCATCACCCTTCCCTCTAGAACCCTCAGTTTGTTTCTCAGAGTCCATAGTCTCTCATCGTTCGTCTCCCTCTCTGATTTCCCCCCTTCATTTTTCCCTTCCTACTATCTTCTTGTTTTTGTGTTGTTTTTTTTTTTAACATATAATGTATTATTTGTTTCAGGGGTACAGGTCTGTGATTCATCAGTCTTACACAATTCACAACACTCACCATAGCACATACCCTCCCCAATGTCCATCACCCAGCCACTCCATCCCTCCCACCCCCACCACTCCAGCAACCCTCAGTTTGTTTCCTGAGATTAAGAGTCTCTTATGGTTTTTCTCCCTCTCTGGTTTCATCTTGTTTCATTTTTCCCTCCCTTCCCCTATGATCCTCTGTCTTGTTTCTCAAATTCCTCATATCAGTGAGATCATATGTACTTGTCTTTCTCTGACTGACTTATTTCGCTCAGCATAATACCCTCTAGTTCCATCTATGTCTTTGCAAATGGTAAGATTTCGTTTTTTTGATGGCTGCATAATATTCCATTGTATATATATACCACATCTTCTTTATCCATTCATCTGTTGATGGACATCTAGGCTCTTTCCATAGTTTGGCTTTTGTGGACATAGATGCTATAAACATTGGGGTGCATGTACCCCTTTGGATCACTACCTTTCTATCTTTGGGGTAAATACCCAGTAGTGCAATTGCTGGGTCATAGGGTAGCTCTATGTTCAACTTTTTGAGGAACCTCCATACTGTTTTCCAGAGTGGCTGCACCAGCTTGCATTCCCACCAACAGTGTAGGAGGGTTCCCCTTTCTCCGCATCCTTGCCAACATCTGTTGTTTTCTGACTTGTTAATTTTAGCCATTCTGACTGGTGTGAGGTGGTATCTCATTAAGGTTTTGATTTGGATTTCCCTGATGCCCAGCAATGTTGAGCCCTTTTTCATGTGTCTGTTGGCTATTTGGATATTTTCTTTGCAGAAATGTCTGTTCATGTCTTCTGCCCATTTCTTGATTGGATTATTTGTTCTTTGGGTGTTGAGTTTGATAAGTTCTTTATAGATTTTGGATACTAGCCCTTTATCTGATATGTCATTTGCAAATATCTTCTCCCATTCTGTCGGTTGTCTTTTGGTTCTGTTGACTGTTTCCTTTGCTGTGCAAAAGCTTTTTATCTTGATGAGGTCCCAATAGTTCATTTTTGCCCTTGCTTCCCTTGCCTTTGGCGATGTCAAAACTGAACTCTTGCTCTTTCCCTCAAAACTCACTATGTGGCACAACTACTCGTTTTGGTAAATGACAGCTCCATCTTTTCAGTTGCTGCTATGGACTGAATTGCATTCCCCTCCACCCAATATCCACATGTTGAAGCCCTAAGCCCCCATTGGACTGTATTGGAGATAGGGCCTGAAAATAATTAAGTTTAAGTGAAGTCATAAGGTTGAAGCCCTGAGCCAATAGGATTGGTGTCCTTCTAAAAGAAGAAGAGACACCAGAATTCTTTCCCCACCTTTGAGGACACAGTGAGAAGGGAGCTCTCTGCACGCCAGGTGGAGAGCTCTCACCAGAAACCAACCATGCTGGCACCTTGATATTGGACTTCCCAGCCTTCGGAACTGTGAGAAATAAATATCTGTTGTTTAAACCACCCAAGCTATAGTATTTTGTTATGATAGATCAAGCAGATGAATACAACTGCTCAGGTCCAAACACTTAGCATCATCCTTGACTCCTTTTTTTCTTCCACATCCTACATTCAATCTGTCAGCAAATCTTATCAAGTTTATCTTCAAAATACAGCCAGACTTTACCCACTACGTATCACCAACATGATTCAGGCTGTTGGATTACTGCAGTAATCTTTTTAGCCGATCTCCCTGCTTCAGATGATACCACCTCACCCCCATCTACTCTCAAAATGGCAGCCAGAGCAATACTTTTAATGGTAAAACAGTGTGTCATGTGGCAACTGGGTGGCTCAGTCAGTTAAGCGTCTGCCTTTGGCTCAGGTCATGATCCTGGGGTCCTGGGATTGAGCTTCACATCGGGCTGCCTGCTCAGCGGGAGCCTGCTTCTCCCTCTTCCTGCCACTTCCTCTGCTTGTGTTCTCACTCTCTGTGTCAAATAAATAAATAAAATCTTTAAAAAAAAAAAAAGAAAAGAAAAAAGAAAACTGTGTCATTTCTGTGCTAGAGCACCACCGGGCTTCTAGGCTTGCTCACAGAAAAGCCATCATCTTTTAAGACGGCCCACAGGGGGGCGCCTGGGTGGCGCAGTCAGTTAAGCATCCAACTCCTGGTGTCTGCTCAGGTTGTGATCTCAGGGTTGTGAGATCCAGCCCCACGTTGGGCTCTGTGCTCGGGTGGTGGAGTCTGCTTGAGATTCTCTCTCCCTCACTCTGCCCCTCCTACTCATGCTCTCTTTCTCTCTCTAAAATGAATAAATAAATCTTTAAAAACAATAAAACAAACACAACAAAATGGCCCACAAGCCCTTATACCATGTCTAGGTTCCCCACCTTGCCACATCCCGAGCTCCCCCACCCCCTTTCTGACTTCATCTGCCCTCACCCTAGTATATGCATTTCCACAGGTCTGTGTCCTTCTCAAAACTTCCCAAGACTTCCAGGTCTTGGCTTGAATGTCGTCCTCTCCTCGAGACTTTCTCGAGACTTTCCCTGACCCCCCAGTTTGGAGTGACAGCCTCCTCACCCCCACATATACCCTGTCCCTTTTCCTGCTTTATTTTCTTCACGGCACCATCACCATCTAACACCGTCTATGGTTGGCTTGTTTGCCTGTTTATTGTCTGTCTTCTGCTACAAGAAGATGAGAACACAAGTTTTGGGAGGGTAGGAACAGTTTTCTAGGTTGTTCAGTACTGTGCCAGCCTGAGAACAGGCCTGCCGTGGAGTGCCGCCCCATAAAATATTCACTGAATAAATGACTACATGAATAATTCTTTATATATTTTTTTCATAAAACTCAATCTTTTGAAATAAAGCAGTCTTTATATATACAACTGTCTCTAAATAAAGATTTTTACTTTAAAAACTCCACAGCTAATTAGCCCCACAGCTAATTAGTCCCACAACTGGCTCAATCAAGGCAGCCTGAGCCCCAGGGTACCCAGGAGCAGCAGACTCTTCATGGCAGGCTAAGTCCTACAAGGAAGAAAACAGCCTTGAATGCTGTATTTATAAACCTTAAGGGAAGACAACACCTGAACGGTATTTTTTAAGAGCACGGGTTGGGAGTATTAAAGGATACCTCTTTTTTAAAGATTTTATTTATTTATTTATTTATTTATTTGACAGAGAGAGAGCACAAGCAAGGGGAGCAGCAGAGGGAGAGGGAGAAGCAGGCTCCCCGCTGAGCAGGGAGCCCCACACGGGACTCGATCCCAGGACCCTGGGATCATGACCTGAGCCGAAGGCAGACGTTCACCCGACTGAGCCACCCAGGTGCCCCTAAAGGATACTTTTTTTTTTTTAAAGATTTTATTTTATTTATTTGACAGAGACAGAGACAGCGAGAGCAGGAACACAAACAGGGGGAGTGGGAGAGGGAGAAGCAGGCTTCCCGCAGAGCAGGGAGCCTGATGCGGGGCTCGATCCCAGGACCCTGGGATCATGACCTGAGCCGAAGGCAGCTGCTTAACAACTGAGCCACCCAGGCGCCCTAAAGGATACTTCTAAAGACAAATTTGTTGGGGTATTTAGTTCACTTGGAAAAAACTCAGCCTTTTTACCTTCCACCTGGTACCCGGGAAGTCTCCCTTTGGAATGTGGGAAACTTCCATTCTTCTGGTGTTGGAATACCTCTTGGAAAAACCGTATGTGGGCTTCCAACAGTCTCCATGTTCTCCTTGGGTCTTACCTGTAAGGAAAAAAGAAAATTACCCAGAAAAGCAGCGGTTTTGATGTGCCCCCCGGCCGCCACGGGCCTGCTGAGCGCACTTTCCCAGGATGCCTGTCGCAGGCAGTCCGGCTTCGGGGCTGCTTCATCTTTCCGCCAGCCCCCCTCCCAGCCCCAGGATGCCTGACAGCTCAGGGCTACAGCCAAGAGCTCTTACTGGAACAGCATGTTCCCAGAGCTCCTGCAGAGACCACTGACAGTTTTTGCTTCAGAATCCCCCCTTCCAAGAAAAGCCTTCTACCAAGCAGATTGAAAATTGTATAAGGTCACAAAACATACTCTTTCTGACAAGAGGTGGCAAGAGCATGACCTCTGGTGAGCCGCCTGACCTTCCGCGAGGAGGGTCCTCCTCTTGTCCAGTTGGGGCTTGCGCCTACTTCCTTTAGGGCAGGAATTAACCCCGACAACTTCTGCATCTCAGGCCAGAGAGTCCAATGTGCCTAGTGTAATAAGCCAAGCTGCCCCCCACATTCCCGATTAGAGTTGGTTATGGAGAGGCCCCACCCGAGCCTACTTTCTGCCAGACTACGAGGCCTCATTGACACCAGTTCACCCCTTCAAATGTGGTGCTCTGGATGAATCCTTTAAAAAAGATTTATTTGAGAGAGAGAGCGAGAGAGTGCACACCTGCATGCAAGAGGGCTGGGGGCAGAGGGAGAGGGAGAAGCAGGCTCCCTGCTCAGCAGGAAGCCTGACCAGGGACTCGATCCCAGAACCTGGCACTCAGTCCCCACCCGGGACTCGATCCCCACCCTGGACTCGATCCCAGGACCTAGAGATCATGACCTGAGCTGAAGGCAGATGCTTAACAGACTGAGCCACCCAGGCATACCGCCTGTACTCATTTTTAAAAACTTTCTGAAATAGGCTGTTAAGTAACTGGTGACTTCAACCTTCAAGGAAAGGGAGTAAGAGAAAAACATAATGGATGTTTACATAGCCTCTGTCTTCGAGAAACACAAAGCACTTTACATCTAGGGGAAGTTTTCAGATACAGTCACCAGACTGTGCTTTCTGTCCCTTGATATAGGACTCCGGGTGGATAGAAACGATTTGTTTCATGTCTTTACCATATTACTTAAATTTGTCACATGCATTTGGTTTAAAAATCCCAACAGCAAGGAAGGGCTTTGTGAAAAGCCACACGGCTTTCTTCTGCCTCTCTCGACCTTCTACCCTCCACCTCTTTCCCGCTCTGGGCTTTTGTTTTAATTTTATGTTGTCATGGCTTACATCCATGTTCTCTTCTAGAAACAACAGTGAAATCTGCTGTGCTCTATCTGTAGATGGATTCCAAATGTTTAAAACAAATAAACATTGTTTGACAGGTAAATGTCATGGCCTTTGGAGATCCTCGGGTTCTAACTCTCTGAGGGCTCTGTCCGCGTGTGATGGTCCAACAAAGCTCTGGTGCAGCGCATCCAGTTATCTTCAGTCGCCCCCTGGGGGGTGGCAGGAATCACGCAGGCCGCGACAGGTCCCATCATGTACAGACTCTTCCTTCTGCACGTAGCTACATGGCTCGCAACCAGGTTTGCAAGGCACACGGAGACATTGGGCAGTTATCTCTGGGGTGGTTACGAACTACATCTTGCTTGCCGCCTTGCAATAAACCTCTGGGAGAACGATTTCATGGCTCAACCTTGTCCAGCTCACCAGAAGGCTCACTGTAGACTTCGGAGCAGGAGTTTTAGGACAGGAGAGCTGCAAAGATGGAAATGCAGGCTTCTGTCCCAAGCCTTTGATAGAAAAGATACTTTGTGAGGCAGAGGCAGAAATCCTTCTCACCAAACAATAGTTATCACGCGCCCACCTTGAAGCCATAGGCTGGGGAGCGCCAACACAGCAGGAAAGCTCCTGGCTTTGTTTCAGGGGTTGTGAACTCAGGAGGACCCAGGTTTGATTCCTGGCCTTGCCCCTTTTGAACTGTCGGTTCCTGTCAACTTAGTCTCTGCAAGCCTGTTACCTGCGATGTAAAGGGTGCCTACCTGACATTTCTTATGAGATAGGGAAACAAACATGCCCAGTACGCTGTGCTGTAAGCGACGGATTCAATATATAGCCCCTTCTTCTCCTTGCCTACTCTCTCTTCTTCTCCTATTCTGAGTAGATATTCATGTTTTTGACTCTAGTCAATCCTATTTCAGGCAGGGCTGGGCCAACAGCTGCAGACTGACCTTGCCTTCAAGTGCATTTTTTCAACTAAAGTTTCTGGAAAGAATACCAGCTGTCTTTCCATTCTGATTTCACTGACTGGAATTTTTAACTTTCAAGATGTTGTACCTTTCCCAGGTGAGTTAAAAATAAACTCAAACTTTTAAATTTCATGGCATGTGATACTACAACCATTGACTTAATCTCAGCCAGTGCAAGCTTGGTGAGTTGGAAGGAGATTGAGTGGATAAAAATTCTGGTATTTTATGATTATCTAATAAGATGGAGATCCCAGAATGTATGTATGGGTTCCACATGAAGAAGCATAATATCTGCAAGGGTCTCATTTTAGTGTGAGGATTAATTTCTTGGCCAGGTTTTTTTCATATATATATATATATATATATAAAAGATTTTATTTATTTATTTGAGAGAGAGACACACAGAGAGAGAGAGAGAGAGAGAAAGAAATAGCATGAGTAGGGGGGAAGGGGCAGAGGGAGAGGGAGAAACAGGCTCGCCACTGAGCAGGGAGACTGATGTGGGGCTCAATCCCAGGACCCTGGGATCATGACCTGAGCCGAAGGCAGATGCTTAACTGACTGAGCCACCCAGGTGCCCCTATTGGCCAAGTTTTTAAAAGATGTCCATAAGTAAGAAAATCTTTATATGTTCCTTCCAATTTCTACTGAGCATGGATACACAGAAATGATACCAGAGACAATGTAGTTACGCCATCCATTAAAATTAGTGTGTGTGTGTGTGTGTGTATGTACACATATTTCCATTTAAAACCTAGTGACAATAATTGAAATGAAGGGACATCATTGATAGGTATCAATATAGACAAAGAGTACACTGAAATGTGCCAGCATCACTAAGTAAATTGTGCATCCAGAATTAGTGAGCAATGAAACTACTCTTTTGCTTTTTAATTCAAATTGATGTTTTCAAGGCATCTTCAAGCTTGCTGTTATTATAACAATTCAATGAAAATAATAGCCAGTTGCTCAGAGTTTGAATATCCAGGCACTGGCTTATTCTGGCCTTTTTGGTAAATTTCCTTTTATGACAATTGCTGCAAATCTCTTTTTTTTCTCAATAAACCTTTTATTTAGAAAGTGTTAGATTTACAGAACTGTTGCAAGCATAGCACATGCAGTTCTGGGCACTCTATGCCTAGTTCCCTCTATAATTAACATCTTACATTAGTATGCTCTATTTTTCACAAATGATGTACCGATATTGATACATGATTATTAACTAAAGTCCACATGTCATTCAGATTCCCTTATTTTTAAAATAATGTCTTTTTTTCTGTTCCAGGATCCCATCCAGATACCATATGATTATTCATATCATATGTCTTCTTAGGCCCCTCTGGCTGTGCCAGTCTCTCTGACTTTCCTCGCTTTTCATGGTCTTGACAGTTTTGAGGAGTATTGGTCTGGCATTTTGTAGAATGCCTCTCTATTGGGATTTGTCTGATGGTTTTCTTGTGATTAAACGGGGGTTATGGGTTTTGGGAGGAAGGTCAAGTGCTGTTCTCATCACATCCCATCAAAGGTACATACTATCGACATGAATTATCGCAGTGGATGTGGACCTTTGATCATATTGCATGGGGTAGTTAGCGTCAGGTTACTCCACTGTAAAATAACTCTTTTTCCCCCTTTCTATCCTCTTTTTACTCTTTTCAGAAGAAAAACATCTCTCTCCTCACTAAACTCATCCACAGCATAGCCTTCTGGTAGACAATGGATATTTATTTATTTTTTTAAAAGATTTTATTTATTTATTTGAAAGAGAGAGAGAGAGAGAACAAGAGGGGGGAGGAGCAGAACCACAAGCAGACTCCCTGCGGAGCAGGGAGCCCGATGAGGGACTCAATCCCAGGATCCTGAGATCATGACCTAAGCCAAAGGCAGACGCTTAACCGACTGAGCCACCCAGGCGCCCCGACAATGGATATTTATTGTGCTGGGGTTCTCTTATGCAGTTAAGAGCATTGTCTAGTGTGTCTTTTAGCTTCTTCTGCTTAAGATTTGGTGGGGAGTGGTGGTCATATGTTGGTAGGAACATAGTGAAAAAAATTTTTTTCAACATAAATATTCAGCAAGTATAGAAGGTATTCCTGTGGCTCTTTAAGATTACAAGTATCGTTTTTTTTCCTGTGCTACAAATAAATTCTCCCATTTTTAAAAGAAACAATTATTTCTCTACAGTGATCGAAATAAGTTATTTAAATAGCCTTCTGTATTCTTCTCTTTAAATGTATCTTCTGGCCGCTGGTTGCTGAAGACTTACCATATTTCCTTTCCCATCTATGATAACTAGGCTGTCTGATGTGGCCCAGCACTTTCACTCTTTGTAGCCCAACAATTTCTGAGAATGGAGCCAGATCAGAGGGAAGAAACGACAGAAAGATGATTGAGAAGTATCCCTTGACTCACCTTGTTTCTGTCATGTTCAGTTGGGGGTTAAGCAGAGGGATTTTTAAGAGTATTAGATGGCTGAAAGAAGCATTTGGGCTGGAAGAAGCAGACTCTAAGCTGAGCTTCTAGCTCCCAAGGCCGGTCCAGCTAATCCCAGTCAGGAGCCATTGGTCCCGCTACATCAGGAAGCCACCAGCATCTGGGGCATTTGTGCCCTCCTCCACACCCAGGTAACTCCATTCTTAATTCAAGTCTTGCATGAGTGCATCTACTTAGCAGAACGTAAATCCTATCTAAAACCCTAGCTGCTAGGGAGCATGAGAAATGTCCTTTCTTGTTCTAGCTTCCAGTAAAGGAGGCGCAATAAAATGCAGCTGGAATGCATGGAGAGTGAGCAAATCCCCACTGTCTGCCAAACCACACAACCCTAGTCACATTGCTCCTCTGAGGGGTAGGGCAACACGAGAACAAGATTTCCTAGGGCCAGTGCGGGGAGGGGGTTGGTGTGTTCCAGAAGTCAAGGCCAAAAAACTCCTCTTGGGAAATGGAAGGTTGGAGCTGGTAGGTGAAGTGATTACACAGTCGAGGTCTTAGGTCCGGTCACAAGGGTAAAGCACTAAGTGGAGGATTGAGTGTCTGGGGTACCATGCGGTGGGAATCAAAATCAAGTGAAGGGCAGATAATAAATTTTCTTTTCTGTATTTCCTGGGATTAATTGGTAATGGCTTCTTGAAGCACTAAATTAAGTATTTCTAGGTTCGGTGGAGAAGAAAGTTGTAATTTGTTAGTAATATCTGCTATAAGCACAGGCAACGGTGACTTGAGTGTAAAGTATTTATCATCTTTTTCTTCATGGCCCCGGGACATCAGCAATAGAATTGAGCTTGTCATCCTTAAGCTCCTTGCCTATGCTGAGAAGAAAGAGAGTGGGGATCGAATGAACTGAGAGCTGGAGGTAGTTGGAGATGACTCACTAAGAGTGAGAAAGCAAGAGGGGAGGAAAGGGCAGTATTGTAGGCTGTCTGTACATCTTAACTTTAAGGAACACTGTACGTATAATACAAATAATATGCAACTATTCATCTGAAAGTCAACAATTCAAAGTATTTTGGTTTTGCCAGTGGGACAACTAAACTATTTATTTAAGCACACAAAAAAGAGGGAATGGTAGTAATTGACTTAAATAATAGAAATATCTATCCTGAGTCCTGAGTTGATGCATAGTCTCCAGTGACATCGACAAACAATGAAACCATGTTGGCTTCTTTCTCAAACTTCCGACGGCAGCAAGATGGCTCTAGCAACTCTAGGCCGACGTCTTCCTAAACAATTTTAGACTATGGTGCAATGAGTTCAGAATTTTGCACACACAAATCTCACTTTTCAGTTGAATAAAGTGAAAGAACAATATGACTTACAATTTTTTAGACCTTCTTTTAGTGCCAAATGACTAAAACTAAAGTAGCCTAGAAATGGCTCTGTAGAAATTAGCTCTGAATAATTGTTAAGGAGAACTTGTAACTGAATAAATATCCAAATAGGTTAGGATGCTTAAAAAGTTGTTCTCTCAAGTTGCTCAAGCAACCTACTCTTAATCTTATTTTTACTTTATATTTTCTCATTTTTGTCTTAGTTCTCTTCACTTGTTCTGTCTTATACTCCTATATGACCACAATCTATGAGAGAAATATCATATCATTCTCAAAATACCATTTTTATTTCAAAATATACGAGTACAATGCCATTTTCAAATACCTGCTTGGGGCAAAAAAATTAAACTGTGGAAGTATATCTAAAGGAATATATGAAGAAGCATATAGAAGTATATATAAAGGGATATATGAAACCTCCTCCTGCATATTCATTCCCAAAGGTAACGTGGGTGGCTCAGTCCATTGGGCGGCTGCCTTAGGCTCAGGTCATGATCTGGGGTCTTGGGATCAAGCCCCACATCCGGCTCCCTGCTCAACGGAGAGCCTGCTTCTCCCTCTCCATCTGCCTGCCACTCTGCCTACTTGTGCTCTCTCTCTCTCTGTCAAATAAACAAATAAAATATTAAAAAAAAAAAAACAAAGGTAACCATAGTTAATAAATGTATATATATATTTTTAAATCTTATCTACAGTGAATTAAGGTTTATATTTCTTCTGATGGATATAGCCTTTACATTTTTTTCTCAAAGATAAATTTCCATAATCTGTTTGCTACAGTAACCCAGAACAACCCAGCAAGTGAAAGGAGACTTTTTAAAAAAATTAGATTTATGTTCATCTACTTACTTACCTACCGGCACACACACACACACACACACACACACACACACACACCCCCGATAAGTATAATACAACCTTTTTAAAATTATTTTTCTTTAAGATTTTATTTATTTGACAGAGAGAGAACAAGCAGGGGGAGCGGCAGAGGGAGAGGGAGAAGCAGCCTCCCCACTGAGCAAGGAGCCTGCCCAGGGGCTTGATCCCAGGACTCTGGGATCATGACCAGGGCTGAAGGCAGCTGCTTAACCAACTGAGCCATCCAGGTGCTCCCCCCCCTTTTTTACAGATTTTATTTTAATATAATACAACCTTTAAAATTAACTAATTTAACCCTTTTTATGAAGAGAGAAGAAATGATTAAAGCATGGCATGTTTATACCCAGTCTTCATGCACAGGATCACCATCACTCATGTCCCTGAAGAAGCACGTGTCAGCTCAAGCTACTGAAGAAGACTTTTCATATTTCTTGATGACGTTGTTATTGCTACCTACTCTCATACCTATCTCTCAATAAGGTGTTCATTACTGAAACAAGTAATGACTTAAGTTAGATGAAGAATTATCTCTTGGATTACATTTTAAAGAATTCCGGTGTGTGAATAATAGTGTACAAAGTCATGCTTAACGCATTACCCAGGACAAGCCCCAAGCCTCCGGGAGGCCATTAGGAACGAAAGCCCTGGGTGGTATCACTCGTAGCCTAGAGGCTTGTCTGTCTTTTGTAAAATTCTGAGCACATTTCCAAACCCCTGAAAATGAAAAACAGAATACAGCTAAATCTTCCAAAGTGCTTCTCTAGATCACAAATTTAATTAGAGTCCCAGGAGTGCCATGCCTGTCCCTGGATGCTTGGAGTGTGTCCTCTCCCCACCCATGGAGACCTCCGGAGGCTGCTGCCGCCCCGTGCCCTGACCTCCCTGCATTTGCTCAACTCCTTCTGCAGACTGGCGCAGTTCATGGCCAGGCCCATGTCTAGGTTGGAGGAAGTCGGTGCTTCAATAGCAGAGTATTTTGAAAGTTTGAGGACCAGTTTCATAGGAACGGAAATTCATCTGCTCAACCTAATATTTTATTAAAACATTTTTTAAAAAACTTTTATTTTTTATTTATTTGAGAGAGTGAGAGAGAGAGCAAGCACGAGGGGGGGGAGGGGCAGCGGGAGAAGCATACTCTCCGCTGAGCAAGGAGCCCCATGTGGGACTCCATCCCAGGACTCCGGGATCATGACCTGAGCCAAAGGCAGCCGCTTAACCGACTGAACCACACAGGTGCCCCCCACCTACATGTTTTAAGAGAAGGCTCCTCTACCCTCCAAAATGTTTGATTTGTGGCTAATCCACATAGCTGAAGTGAGAGGTCAGTTTTGGCCTCCAGAGCTGTCTACCTCTGTCCACACCCCAGGGCAGCCGGGCGGTTGCTTCCACTCCTTTTCCTGGAAGCTGTCTGCAGTCGGTTCTAAGGAGACTGTGGTAAGCCTCAATCACAGAATCATGTCTGCTTGCTCTGGGCCCACTTTTAATATTGGTGCTAAAGAAAGGGCAGAATAAGAAATGGATATATGGTGCAAGGGGAAAGATCTAGTTGTTTCACTTAAAGCAAAAGAAGTTTGGATGGAAATAAATTCAGATTTTCTTCTTAAGATTTCAGGGATGTAGTTTAGAATCTCTCTCTGTCTTAGAACAGGTATTCCGACAGTTTCTTGTAAGCTCTCATTTTCTGCCTCTCACCACTTATTAGCCTCTAAAAAGTCAGGATTCTCAGGGATATCTTTTTCCTAAGACACTAAGTTTATTTTTTTCTTTAAATAAAGTGAGGGGTTGCCAGCCTCCTTTGCTGTTAGTAGCTACCACAATGTATTGTAGTTGCAAAACTGTCTCCAGGACTCAGAATTTCTGTGAAAGTACCTTGCCATTCTTACAAATGGAGGACTTGAGCCACATGGGTGTGTTTTCATCTGAGAGCTGAGCTGGGCACGGCCCCACCACTGCCCGGCGAGAGGGGGAGCCTGGCGCCCCTGTGGGTGCTCATATGACCCTGGCACCCAGGACGGTGGGGACTAGAGAAGGAGACACATTGAAAATGGAATTGACAGAGTCTGGCAGCTGACAGGGCAGCAGGTGAGAGGAAGTAAAAGTCAAATGTGAGGCCAAGGCCTTGGTGACCAGAGCACCTGCCACAGCACTGAACCCCGGGACCGTGGTGCCTTAATCTGATTCCGTCCCCCGGGCAGGATGTCACGCATCACAGTGCTGGCAGGGCTGGGATTAGACCAGGCTTCTTCAGACAAGCCAAACCCGCCTCCCGGGCTGAAGCGCATCCTTGAGAAGTCCCTCAACATGGCAAGCACGCTTCTTATCTCCCATCCTTTAGAGACTCTCCCTCCAGCTCCCTCCTTCTCCCCTTTACAAACAAATGTTTCAGGTGCCCCCATTTCCTCCTACCCCATAGGCTTTCCACACCAGCCCCATGGCAGGTCACCAGAGACTGCCACATGGCTCAACGGAATGGACACTTTTCTAGGCTCTTCCTGAATGACTCCTCAGTGTCACTCGGTGGGGGTATCCCCTCCTTGCTGGTTTTTTCCTCCTCCCCCCATTCTGGATCGGAGGCAGTGGTCTTCTGTCTCTCTGCCCACTCCTTCTTATCTGATTGTTGGCAGCCTCTTCTTACAGCCCGGTCCCAGGCCATCTGCTCTTCTCCTTGCACCCTCATCCCCCCGTGCATGGATCTGCTTCCTCGGCTTTACTGTCAAGACACAAATGTGTGTCCCCCAGACCTCTTCTTTGAGCCCCAGGCTCACACAACCAGCTGCCTCCTTCACTCTCTACTTGGATATCTCATAGACATTTCAAACTTAGCAGGTCCCACATTTTGCTCCTTGTTTCTCCCTCACCCTGCAGTCTGCTCCCCATTTCTCATGACATCGGCGAAGGAGCTGTTCTTAACATTTTCCTCTCCATCTTATCCAGTTCATTAACAAGTCCTACTGATTCCACCTCCAGAGTCCATGTTATACCTGTTTCCACTGCCACCATGGAGTCCAAGAAACCATGTTTTGCCTGCACTATTGCATTAGCATCCTAACTCAATCCCTTCCTGGTCTCTCTTCCCAACTGCATTCTCCATCCACTCTCATTCACAAAGAAACCAAAGAAATGACTTAGGAAGCAAATCTAATCATGCCGCCCCCCCTTAAAACCTAAGAGATCCCCATTGCATTAGAAATGAAACACCAAATCCTTCACTAGTTATCTCAGGGACTGAATGTCCTCTCTTCCTGGGTATGCAGCCCCTCCCTTAGCCCCTTTCCCTGGGTTAACCATGCTCAAGCCACACACGCCTCCTCCTGGTTCCTCAACACACCCTAGGGGCTTTGCATATGCTGTTCCCTATGCCTGGGGCTTTCTTCCCTACATTCTTTGCCTGGCCTGAGGCTGCTCATCCTTCAAGTTTCAACTTAAATGTCAGAGAACTATCCCTACCTTCTCTACTACTCCCCACACCCAATATCCGTTTAATCTCTAGCATATCTTTTGCTTGTTTTTTTTTGATAATCCTTATCACATTTTGCAATTCTAATTTATTTATGTAACTTTTTGTTTAATATCTGTTCCCCTGATTACTCTGTGTACTTTGTTCATGCTCTTGGTCACTTCTATATCCTGGCACATTATAGGGACTAAAAATGTGTTCAATAAATAAGAGAATAAATGCTTACTAGTGTGACTTCTGCTTCACCCTAAGGCTCTAGAAATAAGCTCATTTGTCTGAATAGGTGGAAAGGGGCTCTAAAGTCGGTTTTGTTAGAAGAGCTAAACCTAATTGACCAATATGTGGTGGTCCACAATTTCAGAGACACGTTCCCCCCAAATTACAGATTCACACTTATCTCCAGCTGGTTGGTCTCTTGTTCCAATCACTCTTCTTAATCTGGACACCTAAGGAATGAAAGTAGACTCACAGGGTCACTGTGATTATGTTGCACCAAGATTACCTACCTGTGAGACCCTTCTTCTTGTTTCTAGTTTTCCCTTTAGAGCCAAACTATTTCTTAAAATTCTCTAGTTCTCAGTAAAAAAAAAAAAAAAAGTTTCACAAGAAGCATTTAAAAAAACCAAACCTCCCAACAACAATAAAAACCTTACTTGGATCATTATAACTGACTTGAGTGCCTCTTGGCAACAAATCTTTTAAGGACATGCTCACCTCTTACTCCCTGGCAGTGGTACTGAGCGCCTCTGTGTACATGGATTGATTTACAGCCTGAATTTATAAAGCCTTCCATCATTCATCTAAACTAACACCCTCAATTTAAAATTGGACTGAAACTAAAGGGAAGAGATGGCCCCAGCTAAATGGGGAGCTCAGCACCAGAAGGGAAAAGCCAATGTCATTACCAGGGAAGACACTCACATTCATGTAAGTAATGGGCCCATTATAGTGAAGGTTATATTTCTCTGCAAAGCATGGCTCTCCGAGAGGTTATCTCCACCTCCATTTTTAAAGTAGTTGAACAAAATAAGGACTTCAGGACCACAAATCAGGAAGCTCCTGACTTTATCTACCTTTGCAGCAACTGTTTCCTCCCCAGCAAATTATCAGGCTCCTGGGCTTTGCCCTGGGCTGGGTCCCAGGAGCTTGTGCTGGCCTGACCCTACGGGGCAGGAAATGAAGAAAAAAGGCACCATCTAAGGACAAGAATAATAAGACAGCTAAAGGAGCCTTCAAAGATTGATAAAGAAGGTTTGTGTGTTCAGGAGGGTGGCTGGGAGCAGAGCCGGAGAAGACGCTGAGGTGCTGGGGCAGGAGTAGAGCCTGTGTCCTAGGACACCCATGGCCCACAGCCACCTCGTCCCCGAAGGGATTTTTCACTGTTTGTCATCATTGTCATCCCCATCACTGCTCTCTCTGCCTGCCTCCGTTTCCTCACCTGTAAAATGAGGGTAGTAGATCTACTTTGTTCTTCGGGTGGATATTCCTACGATGGATGAGTCCTTATGCCCGGTTTCCATGCATTTTGAAAGGTCTGTAAAAGTTCTAGTCTGTGTCCCTGGTGCTAGAAGTGCAGCAGGGGCCAAAGGAAGGATGAGCTGAGGCACGGAGTCGTCTGCGAACATCACTGGATGGTAGAATTCACCTTGCCTCACCCTGCTGCTGCGGGCCACTCGGAGCTCACACAATCACCCCACCGGCCACGTCTGTTGGGGCCAAGGAAGGAAAATGGCCAGATCTGCCCTCGGCTGCCTTATCTATATGGAACTGAAAAAGGGTTGCAGTTAATCAAGGCTGAAGCAGCTTTGTGCCATGCCCGCCCTAACAATCCACATTGGCAGTCCTGGTCCGTGGTACAGCCTGCTGACCAGGAATTGTGAAAAGCACGGCTACACAACTTCATGCTTACAATGCATGCATTTAAAAGGAAGAGGCCACTTTCCAGGTTTCAGCTGATCGAAAGCCTGCCTGCGCCTAACCCCTTAAGCATCCCCCCATCAAGTGTGGGTAATTCCATTCAAGGTTTCTTAGTGACTCTGGAGGGTAACATTAACCAGGCAGCCTTTGTTAGTCCAGATTCAGAGATGACATTCTCTAGCTGTCACCTGGAGAAATGGGGAAGGGAGCAGGAAGGGCCCACTTATTGATGGGGGATGGGGAAAGCGGATGATCCCATGTGAAGTGCTGGAATAGGGAGACAAATTAATTGTTGGGTGGGGGAAGGCACCCAGAAAGACCTCACGGGAGTGGTGGGTCTTCCTAAGGATAATTTGCTTCCTTAATTTCGCCTAGTGTCTCTGCAATCTAAAACACAGGACTGGCAAATTCCTAGAAGGGCCGTTGTTACTGTGATGTAACTCACCATTTAAAAGATTTTATCGGTTCTAGTTCAGTTTGAGTAGAATCCAGCTGCTCATCTGTTTGCTCTTAAAAGTGTCATCTCCATGCTGATATTCTTCAGCTTGAAGGAAATAACTTCTGGGTACTGAAGACAGATAAACCAGGGTGGCTTATGTCTTATTGCCTTGGCTCAGGTTCTAGGACATTATGATTCTGCCTAATAAAACCCACGGGCTGTTTTCAGCTACTATAATAAGATATTGGTTTTCCATTTAATCGCCTATAAAGAAATTTAGACATACAACCTCTTTATTTCCTTCAGAATTCGTATATAGAGTTTAATTGTATGGTGCCTGCCATATTTTCAAAACCTGTCCACTCTCATTGTGTCTAGCTGTTGGATTCCCCCAAGCGTAGAAACGAATAGGGTCAGTATTATCTGGCTTTTGCACACCAGCAGAGTGTGTGCTCAGTGGGGTCAATAACAACAACAACAAAAGACATGATGGCTCTTTTGGCCAATGGCAGTTTCTTGAGTGACAATAATGACCCTGCTCTGCTGATCTGAACCCACACACAGGAAACAAACAGGGAAGAATCTTGGCTTTGACACATGGTACCTAGAGGACAATGATTAATTTTCAAAAATTCCTGTATCCTTTTTTTTTTTTTTTTAAGATTTTATTTATTTATTTGTCAGAGAGACAGAGAGAGAATGTGCACAAGCAGGGAAAGCGGGAGGGAGAGAGAGAAGCAGGCTCCCCACGGAGCAGGGAGCCCGACACGGGGCTCGATCCCAGGACCCCGGGATCATGACCTGAGCCGAAGGCAGACGCTTAACCGACTGAGCCACCCTGGCATCCCATCCTGTATCTTTTCTTCAAAAAAAATTTTTTTAAAGAGTTTTGCAACGCCAATGCTCTCTGCAATGAGGCTTTTCCTGCAGAGGACTGTGCCTTTGAGCCTGCGCACTCAGTGCTTTTATCCAGTGGCTCCCACAGGGACTTATGGGGACTGGTTGGGTCCTCCCTGGGAGCTCCTAGCAGGCAGGTTCTCACTCCCATCAGTGTGTGCCACGTTCAGTATAATCAGCATCGTGGGTAGTGTTCAGACACTAAGGATACAGGCAGCAGAGTGTATCCTCAGTGGGCAGTGAGTTCATGAACCTGAAGTTTCATTTATTCATAGGACAATTACTACTGAGTGTCTATTTGCAGAGTACCAGGCATTTTCTAGGCACTAAAGATAAGGCTGTGAACTAAAGAGAGAGTGTTCTTGCCCTTGTGAAGCTTACTTACATTTTAGTGGAGAGAAAACCTTCTGTTTCCGAGTTTGATTGATCTAGATACCTCATATAAGTGGAATCATACAGTATTTGTCCTTTTGTTACTGGCTTAGCTCAATTAGCAAAATATCCTCAAGGTTCCTCCATGAGGTAGCCTACGACAGGAAATCTTTAAGGCTGAATAATATTCCGTTGCATGTACATGCTACATTTTGTTTATCCATTCATCCATAGATGGACATTTGGGTTGCTTCCACCTTTTGGCTATTGTGAATAATATTGCTATTAACATGGATGTAAAATATCTTTTCCAGACCCTGCTTTCAATTCTCTTGGATACTCAGAGGTGGAATTGCTGGATCTTATAGTAATTCTTTTTTTTTTTTTTTTTCTGGAACTGTCATACTCTTTTCCATAGCAGCCCCACCATTTCACATTCTCACCAACAGTGCACAAGGGTTGCAATCTCCACATCCTCTCCAGTACTCAGTATTTTCTAATTTTTGGATAGAAGACATCCTAATAGGCATGAGGGGAAATCTCATTGTGGTTTTGACCTACATTTCCCTAATCATTAGTGATGTTGAGCATCTTTTCATGTGCTTGCTGATCATTTGTATATTTTCTTTGGAGAAATGTCTATTTAAATCCTTTGTATTTTTTTTTTTTAAAGATTTTATTTATTTGGCAGAGCAAGAGAGACAGCGAGAGAGGGAACACAAGGTGGGGGAGTGGGAGAGGGAGAAGCAGGCTTCCGGCTGAGCAGGGAGCCCGATGTGGGGCTTGATTCCAGGACCCTGGGATCATGACCTGAGCCGAAGGCAGACGCTTAACACCTGAGCCACCCAGGCACCCCTAAATCCTTTGTATTTTTGATTTGGGTTATTTTGGGGGGGTTTTGTTGTTGAGCTGTAGGATTCTTGATATATTCTAGATATTAATCTTACATGAGATATATGTTTGCAAATGCTTTCTGCCATTTCATAGGTTGGCTTTGCACTCTGTTGATTGTGTCCCTTGAGGCACAGACGTTTTAAATTTTGGTGAAGTACAATTTATCTATTTTTGCTTTTGTTACCTGTGATTCTGGGGTTACATCCAAGAAATCATTGCCACATTCATGGTCATGAAGTGCTTCCCCATAAGTATTTTTTCTAATAGTTTTATAGTTTTAGGTCTTAGATCCATTTTGAGTTAATTTTTGTATATGGTATAAGGTAAGTGTCCAACCTCATTCTTTTGCAGGTGGAGATCCACTTTTCCCAATATCACTTCTTGAAAAGATTGTTCTTTTCCCATGGAATGGTCTTGGCATTCTTATCAAAAGTCATTGGACATATTTGCAAGGGTTTATTTCTGGGCTATTTTATTCCATTGGTCTATATGTCTATCTTTATGCCAGTACTATCCTGTTTTAATTACTGTAGCTTTGTAATAAGTTTTGAAATCAGGAAGTGTGAGACCTCCTACTTGGTTCTTCTTTTTCAAGATTGTTTTGGCTATTCAGGATCCCCTGAGTTTGAATTTTAAGATGGATGTTGCTATTTCTGCAAAAAATATCATTGGGATTTTTATATCAAATCTGTAGATTGCTTCAGGTAGTATTGACATTTTTAACAATATGAAATTTTCCAATCATGAAAAAGGATGTCTTTTCACCCATTTGTGTCTTTTTAAGTTTCTTTCAGCAAAATTGTGTAGTTTTCAGTGTATAAGTCTTTTACCTCTTTGGGTAAATTTATTACTAAATATTTTATTCTTAGGATAAATTGGAAATGGAATTGTTTTCTTAATTTCCTTTTTGAATTATTCATTGTTTGTGTATAGAAACACAACTGATTTTTGGGTCTGATTTTGTATCCTGCAACTCTGTTGAATTCATTTACTAGTTCTAACAGGTTTTGTGTGTGTGTGTGTGTGTATGTACGTATGGAATCTTTAGGGTTTTCTACATATAAGATCATGTCACCTGTGGACAGATGATAATTTTACTTCCTTCTTTCTAATTTGGATGTTTTTATTTCTTTTTCTTGCCTAATTGCACTGGTTATGACTTCCAGCACTGTGTTGAATATAAGTGGTGAAAATGGTCATCTATGTTCCTGATCTTACAGGAAATGCTTTTGGTCTTCCACTACAGAGTATGTTTGCTGTGAGCTTTTCATAAATAGCCTTCATTATGTTGAGGTAGTTTTGTTTTGTTTTGCTTTACTGAGTGTTTTTATCATGAAAGAGTGTTGAGTTTTATCGAAGGCTTGTTTTGCATCAGTATAGATAATCACATTTTTCTCCCTTCATTCTGTTAAGGTGGTGTATTACATTAATTGATTTTCATATGTTGAGACATTCTTGTATTCCAGGGATAAACTCCACTTGGTCATAATTCTCTTAATATGCTATTGAATTCTGTTTGCTAGCATTTTGTTGATGATTTCTGCATCTATATTCATCGGGAATATTGGTCTGTAGTTTTCTTGCTTTGTAGTGTGCTTGACTTTCGTTGTCAGGGCCATGCTGGCCTCGTAGACTAAATTTGGCACTGTTCCTTTCCCTTCCTTTTTTTTTTTTTTTTGAGTTAATTCAAGTTTATATAAATTAACTTGAAATAATGTGCTTAGCAATCAGTTTGCAAAATTCCTGAAAAGTTAGCAATGGCCTCTCCTGAGTAGGGATGAGTCGATCCAGTGCATCTCTGAACACAGTCATGCCTGAGGTGCCATAAAGTGCTTGTTTTTGTGTTAAACAGGATCCTGTATAGAAAAAGGAAAAGGGACTGATTTTAAATGAGAAAGAGAGGAGAGGCTAATCTCTTACTTGCTGAAAAAAGAAGTTTTTCCTACCGAGTTCATATGCCCAACAAAAGACATATACAGGAATGTTTATTGCAACTGTATTTATATTTATAATGGTTAAAAAATGAAAACAACTCAAATCTCCATCTGGAGTAGAAAAGAGAAGTAAATTGTGGTACACTTACACAATGGAATACTAACCCAACAGTGAAAATAAATGAACTTCAGCTACAAGCAACAATATGGATGGACCTCATACTCATTATCTTGAGTGAAAGGAGTAATATATACAAAAAATACACGTTCCTTTTGTATGAAGTTCAAAAACAGACAAAACTAATCCATGATGTTAGAATCGGGATAGCGGTAATCTCTAGGGAGTTGCTGATTGGGACAGTGCATGAGGGGGTTTCTGGTTTACCAGGAATGTTCTGTATCTTGATCTGGGTGGTGGTTACATGAGTGTATACATTTGGAAGAATTCATTGTGCTGTATATTGAAGATTTGCGTGCTTCACTGAAATCATGTTATACTTCAATAAAAAGCTAACATGTCTTTCTTCTCGATTTTTTTTTAACATATAATGTACTATTTATTTCAGAGGTACAGATCTGTGATTCCAACAGTCTTGCACAATTCACAGCGCTCCCCATAGCACATACCCTCCCCAATGTCTATCACCCAGGGTTTTTAAATTGTAGTTTTCAATTCCAAAAATGACAGCCTTATTCTAAGAAGCTAAAAACCAGAGGAGTTCAAAGAGAAACAAAAATCCCCTAATCCTTGATCTTCTTTCCAGTGTTTACAATTTATTGTCTTCCTTCCACTCACTCTTGATGCTCATGAAAACTAGTACAAACATGGTTCTGTGCAATCCAATCTTCAGAAAAAGAGCCTGAATCCAGCTTCTTCTCCACTGGTGTGACCATGGTCTAAGCATGGTCTCTTTTGTTGGCGTTAGTTCAGTCACTTCCTGTGTATCTTCTCAAAATGTGTATCTTGAAGCCCTAACCCCCAAGGTGACTGTCTTTGGAGAAAGGGCCTTTAAAGAAAAAGGTTAAATTAAGATTAAATGAGGTCATAAGTATAATATGACTGCTGTCATTGGAAGAGGAGGAAGAGACACCAGGGATGTGAGCACAGAAGAAAGGCCATGTGAGGAGACCGTGAGAAGGTGGCCATCTACAAGCCAGTGAGAGGCTTGAGGAGAAACCAGACCTGCCGACACCTTGAGCTTGTACTTCTAGCCTATAGAACTGTAAGAAAATAAGTTTCTGTTGTTTAGGCCATCAGGATTGTGGTATATTGTGATGGCGGCCCTAGCAAACCTCCTAACTGGTCTCCCAGCTTCTGCCCTCGCCTTTGCAACGTAGCAACAGCATGTAAGATGTGACCATGGCATTCTTCTCCTCTGCTTAGAACTCTATTGGTCTCTCATGCAGCTCAGGCCATAGCCCATCCTCACATGGGCTGCAATCTTATTATTTGGTCCCTGTTCTCTCTTTGACCTCATCTCCTCAGTCTCCCTCCCTGTTTTCCCATACCTCTGACCACCACAGCTTCTTTGCTCTGCCCAAACATGTCAAATGTGTTCCTGTCTTAGGACCCTTGTGATGGTCTTTCTGTCCTGAACGCTCTTCCTCTAGGTATCAGCATGACTCACTGTGCATCTCTCCTCTTCTGACCAAGTAACAGAAAAGAGCAAATTCTACCCTCAGTCCAACATTCTCTATCCCTTATCCAAATTTATTTCTCTTCCTGATTTTTACTACCTTTGGACATTCTAAGCATTACCTTCTTTATTGTTTGTTGTCTCAATTTGTTTATTGAATGAACAAAGAATGAATTTTGGTGATGTTCTTTCTACTGTAAGTTTCCTGCGGTGGTCTGATTTTATTCCAAAGGATTTCTGATGCAAGTGTAAGGAGCTTGTTTATGCATCACATTAAGGACAACCTCAGGAGTTCAGGCTCTGTGAGGTTCAATGGGCTTTGATGAAACCTTGGGGTCTCGGGACCTGGAGAGTAGCAAAAGATAACAGATCATGAAAGCTGGGCCCTTGTTATTGCCTTTCCTGTGTTTAAGCCAGCCCAACACAAGCCAACTGACTACTGTGCTCCCATCGTTGAGGAAGGAATAAATAAATGTGAATTGCATCGCATTAACAGAAAGTTGGTGCTGTGAACTGGGGTGCCAGTTGCCACTGGCCATAATTAAAATGGAGTGTTATGGCGTTATAATTCTGTCAAATGCAAAAGCTTCTTGCGGTGCGTGGGAACACATGAAGAAGGAATCTAATGAGATGCAAGTACGTACTCAGACTGTTCCACCAAACTCCCTCGACAGCCGCTCACCTGCGCCTGGGAGATGCGCTGGAAGTGCGCCTCCTTTGATGTGCGGCACAGAGGCCTCGGCGGAGCAGAACAAAGCCCCCGCTCCATCCTATTTTCAGTGCTGACGGAGAACGAGGGAGGACGCACAGAAGACACAGCCGTGTTTCCGAGCACCAGGCATTTAGTAACATCTAAGGGGACTTCCATGTCTCTAAAATTCATTAGTATCTTGGTAAGACTAATGACGCAATGATTAGTGGGCGAATCTGACTTCTCAGCAAAATGGAATGAGAAGAAAGCGGGGGGGGGGGGGGGGGGGGGGCTCTTTCCTGGAGCAGCTGTGAAGTCCTATCAGGAGGCGATAAACCCCAGAGGACAACTGACTACACAAGAGGGGAGCAGCTGAAGGGAAGCCTCCCGGGGTCACCTCGCGGGTAGCCTCCACGCTGGCAGGAGCAGAAGGGCGGGGCTCCCGGAGCGGTGCTGCCAGGTGACAGGCGCAGCTGCAGCCCGGCACACCCCCACTGGGTCACTCCCCAGGGCCCGAAGCTGGAGAAGTGTGGACGTCCGCCCTGATTCAGCTGTTTGGGCAATTCCGAGCATTTGGCATCACATCTGGTGTCAGTGATTTGGTTACTGTTTCACATATTTCATTTCACGATGGGTATTAAGGGATGAAACCAGTCGCCCACAGAGGCCGGGAGTGTGGAGAAGGAACCCACTTCTGAGCGAGTCCTTCGGTCACAAGGTTAATATGCTTCTGTGGCTCCTGTAAAAACTCGGCTAATTGAAGCATGGCTCAAGTCCAGGGACGTGGGAAGCGTTCTTCTTCTAATCATCATTGTATCATAGGGACATCTCATCCCCCTCTTCCTGGGGGTGACCCCCTCGCCCCGACTGCCCTGCCACCCAGGCTACCAAGGACCAGTTTTCTCGGCAGTAGTGCTCTGTCAGAACATGCAGTTTTTCATGTCACACACCCGTAATTTGGTATTGGCACTTTGGAAAGAGAAAATCTCAAATGCGTAAGTCACATCTAAGTCATAGACATGGCGCTGTGTCATAAAAGTATACACTCAATGCGCATGGGGTACTGTCGTCACTATGAGTGGGTTACACTTGGGGCAGGGGAATTGGCAGTCTCCTTTAGCAGGACCTTCATGTGGAGAACATGGGATTTACTTGGGTTTGTGTCCAGATTCTGCCTCTTCCCAGCAGGGTGATTGTGGACGAGTCCTGCAGCTCAGCGTCCTCACTTATAATGGGGACAGCGATGTACCCAAGATGGTTGTTGTGGGGTCCAATAAATAACGTGGGCTCTGCAGACGTGCTCTGACGGCTGTCCATCAGTGCAGATGGCAGGTGGCCTTCGCGGCCTGGAGGACTTGGAGGCTCTCTGCCACATGGGTACATGTCCCCGTTCTCCCTCAGACACCGCTCCTCCCCAACACGACCCTTCTTTCCCACCTCCGGATCCTTCCTCACGTTGTCCTCGTGCCCATCTCCCCACCAGCTTCCCGATCCTACTCCCCCTGTTCCAGCTGCAATCCATTACTCTAGGAGAGGTCTCCCTGATGTCCTCTGAATTTATTGTCTCAGCATGCAATTTGACACTCAGGAGTGACAGTGCCCCCTTCCCTAACCGCCCCTGTGGGTCAGTCCAAGGCGCACCGAGTAGATTCCTGAGCCCCGAAAGGCAGAAACTATGCTTGGTACACTTGTCTTGCTGCAGTAGCCAGTTGGGAGACTCAGCCAATACCCAAGCACCTACTTTTCCAATCACAGGATTGAAATGCTGTTGTTGACATGATATAATAGTTTGTCAGGGTTTCCTGCTATTCTTACCCAAGTTGGAAGTTAAGTGGCTTCCTTTGAGAAAGTGGTGGGACTATCATTCCCTGGAGAAAAGCACAGGAGAGCCCCAGGCTGGCCAGTGCAGGGAGCCTGACATGAGACGGTGGGCGCCGTGTGCATCTGGGCATTGCAAAGCCCCATCAGAGCTGGGCAGTGGGGACAGCAAGAGCCAGAGAGCGCTTTTGTTTCCAGAAACAAGGGACTTATTATGACTTTTCTTCTAATTCTAAAATATCTATTAAGCCTTCACAATGAGCCAAATACTATTTATAGGATATCTAGTAAGATGGTTCTTGCTCTCAGAGTTAGTTTTGAAAGCACAGTAATCATAGTTTTTCAGATAGTAAGGAAATTTGTTTTCCTTTGGTCCAAGAGGCTGAGACCCCTGCCGCAATGTTTAGCTGGGTGGGCCTACAGGGGCTGCTTGGCAAAGGAGGGGAAGTGAAGAGTGTTGGTCTCTTCCCCCAAAACTGGCCCTCCCACCCTGGGCCCCAGGTCTAGCTGTCGGGTGTCCTCCCCTAGGAGGGCAGTTAGTGGCCTGAGACCCCTTTGTGGGTCATAGTCTAAATGATGAAGCTTTTCCCTACTAGGCTAAACTAGACAGTGTAGGGCAAAAATGGTCAAACATCAGCAAGCTCATATAGTTGACCTAATAGATGTCATTTTGAATGAAACAGATAAACTTGGGGCGCCTGGGTGGCTCAGTCGTTAAGCGTCTGCCTTCGGCTCAGGTCATGGTCCCAGGGTCCTGGGATTGAGCCCCGCATCGGGCTCCCTGCTTTGGCAGGAAGCCTGCTTCTCTCCCACTCCCCCTGCTTGTGTTCACTCTCTCGCTGTGTCTCTCTCTGTCAAATAAATAAATAAAATCTTTAAAAAAAAGAAACAGGTAAACTTATTCTAGTTAATAGCTTAAGGGAGCTTAGAAGTAATTAGGAACCCAGTCTCATCTGGATAGGCCTGAGGTCAAACCCCCATGCTGCCCCTCCCTGGCTGTCCAACAGGGGCTCATTGTTTCCCCTCAGTTAGCAAATGGAGATAAGATGGTTAAAATTTGCAACCTAGAACAATGCTCTTAACTGATAGGCATGACTGCTGGTAAGTCCTGATGTGATGTTGGTAATGTAGCACATTACAAAGGAAGTGTGTCTTCCTTTGTTTGGGAGGCATGCTGAATGCTAACTGAGTGCACTCTCTGTGCCCAGCGCTATTCTGACATGTACTAGGTGACATATACTAATGTGCATAACTCTCATAACAAGCTCCAAGGTACATACTACTAATATTAGTCCCATTTTACAGATAAGGAAATGAAGGCACAGATAGGCAAGGTAACTGCCCAAAGTACATAGCTGGACAGGGCAGATCTGGGACTCAAATCCAGGCAGTCTGCCTCCAGAGTCCCCACATGTAACTTCCTGGCACTTCTCTCTGGCACCTATAATCTACTAGGATAAGAACTGAATTTCAAAAGACTGTCTTATTAAAAAATGGGCAAAAGGCCTGAACAGACACCTCACCAAAGAAGATCCAGATGGCAAATAAGCATACAAGAAGGTGCCAAACAGCTTATGTTATTAGGGAATTGCAAATTAAAACAACAATGAGATACCACTACATCTCTATTAGAATGGCTAAAATTCAAAACACTGACAACACCAAATGCTGATGAGGATGTGGAATAACAGGAACTCTCATTCACTGCTGGTGGGACTCCAAAATGGATCAGCCACTTTGGAAGACAGTCTAGCAGTTTCTTACAAAACTAAGCATACTGTTACCATACAATCCAGCAATTGCACTCCTTGATATTGATCCAAATGAACTGAAAACTTACATCCACAGAAAAATCTGTACGTGGATGTTTATAGCAGCTTTATTCATAATTGCCAACACTTGGAAGCAATCAACTTGTCCTTCGGTAGGTGAATGGATAACTAAAGGGGTACATCCGGACAATGGAATATTATTCAGAGCTAAAAAGAAAGGAGCTATCAAGCCATGAAAAGACATGGAGGAAAGTTAAGTGCATATCACTAAGTAAAAGAAGTCGATCTTTTCAAACGCTGCACACTGTGTGATTCCAATTATGTGGCATTCTAGAAAAGGCAAAACTATGAAAACAGGGCAAAGATCAGTGATTGCCAGGGGTTAGGGGCAGAGAGGGCGGGCAGAGTAGTCAGCTCACAGAGGGTTGTTAGGGTCGTGAAGCTACTCGATATGATCCTGCAGTGGTAGGGATCTGTCCCCATTCAGTTGTTGGAACACAGAGCTGTAGAATAGAATGTCAAGAGTGAGCGCAAATATGAACTATGGACTGTGGGTGACAATGAGGTGTCACTGGAAGTTCACCGACTATACCACATGTAGCATCTGGTGGGGACGTTGACAGTGGGGAGGCCGTACGTGTGGGGGAACAGGGGCAAATGGGCAATTTCTGTACTTTCTGACCAGTTTGGCTGTGAACCTAAAACTGCTCTAAAAAATAAAATCCAATGAAGACTGGGATAATCCTCCCCAGGACCTAACTCCAGCACTCAGAAAGAAAAAAAAAATCCCTAACATTAATTCAGAGTTCACCATACAAACGTGACACCTTGCCAAAGCTCCTTGCCTGTTCCTAAGGGAGGATTCTAGGTTCGCCTGTGATAGTGAAACAAAGAGTTGAGAGCTGAGGAAGTTTCTAAATAGCAGAGTGGCCAGAAGGGCTTCCTGGTAATCCAAGCCCAGGTTTTTCAGGACAAGGCTCTTGGTGTTTTCGGTCTTTGACATATTTGTGAGCAAATGGTGTGTGGGCGCGTGTCAGGCAACCACATGTGAGTGAGTCAGAAGCACTATTAAAAAATCCAAGCTGTTAGTGAAATCAAGAAATTAAACACACGCAGAAACATCCACCCTGTGCCACTCAGAGGCAATCTTTAGGTACATCTGACGTGGAACGAATAAATTCAGATGCTGAGTCCTGAAACATTCATCCTGTCCTCCTTTTCTTTCTTATATTATTATAATATCAAAACTCAGAACATGTAAGTCTGCTCCACAAACTGATTTTGACAAACAATTTCAGGGCCTGAACAGAACTGGACCAAGCTTAAAAGAACTCTGATTTGGATAAAAATGGAAAATGCCCCTTGGTATGTAGACAGAGTGGTTTCCAGGGAGTCCCTCTCTTTGCTGTCGAACGTGGCTTCTGCCCTACCTGGGCTACAGAAGAAAAGAACGGCTACAGGTGTATAAGCTAGAGTCTTCAAGTTCTGTCTTTAAGAATCTGAGAGTACATTCCATCATGGTCTGTGTGGGAATCCTGGTATTCACTTAGAGTAGAGAATAACTTGCCTTATTATCTTCCGGATTTCTATTTTCTTTAAAAGATACTCTTTCCAGATCCCTCTCCCTTTGTGAGGTGGTCAAAACATTGATGTAGAAACAAGCTCACCATCCAGGATCCACCTTTGTTTTTTGTATATAGCTTATAAAAAGAGCACCAACCCCCACCCCCACCCCAATTCTGAGGGTTTTTTTCTGGTTTTACGATTGCTTTAGATGTGAATTACTTGGGGAACAATTTTTGCTTCCATTATTCTCCACACGTTACTACATAGTTTTGCATGCTGATACGTTTCTTTTTCCCTGAGAACCAGTTGTATCCTGTATCCACAAATAACTAGTTTTTGGAATGGAAGAGCATGTGTAGAAATAACTCATTATCTTTTGACTTCTTCAAGAAGTACTTATGGTCTGTGAGATCTGCCTTCTTTTGAATACAGAGAGTCATTTGCATCTTAAAGCGTTCTTGGCAGGCTGGGCAAGAATACCCTATTAGAACATGGAGGAGACTTTTCCTGCATATTCTATGATAGGAAAAGTAAAACAAGTTTTCAGTTTGGCATAAAGAAGCAAGTAGGCATCGTTAAGGTGACTTTCCTGAAAATTTTTGTGCTAGTTCTCTAGGTGTTACATTACATTCTCTATGATTCTGCTTAAGAGATGCTCAAGGAAACTTGATCTACTTAAAATGATAAACAACATTGATTTTTTTAAGAGGCCAGGTAATATTTTCCATGCACATTTCTTTATTATGCTGGAGTAGTTTAGCCATATGGAGGCTAATGCGAAAATACATTGCGACAAAACTATGAAATGATCATTTTTCATCAATAAGGGCAATAAATTGTGACTTTCACTCTTCCAAATGGCCCCACAGGCCACACCCCCTCACGGGAGGGCCAGGTGGTCGGCCATCAGCACGAGGTTGCACTAGCAAGAAGCTAAAGGTCCAGGTTTCTGGCTGTGGTCAGCGACGACAATGCCTGAACACCGTCCCAACGAGTTCAGTCAGAGGAGTTAGTCGTTGGAATGAAATTTTTGAAGCTGACACCTCAAGATAGTCTTCTCAACTGGCATTTTTCTTAGATGCTCAGGTGGCAATGTCTCTTTGCCAGGCTTCACGCCTAGATAATCGTGTGGATCCTACTATGTGGCACAGGGCAGAGCTCCCCAAGTCCCTTCTGGCCGGGGCTGGCCCCAAGTGTGGGGCCGGGGCTCCATGGGTGAGAGGAGAGTGGCAGGAGGGCCTCCCTGCTCTGCCCAGTGCAGAGGGAGTGCTCTCGACCCCCACTCTACTCATTCCGGGATGGCGCTGCTCCTCACACACTGTGCCCACTCACTCTTATTCTCCTCTGAACATTATACCTTTCCCAGAATGTCTTCCTCACATTGTGCTCTACTGTGTTATTTTTAAATTAGGTTGTTGGCCCTAAGTCAGCAAATCCTGTTTTGGTTTCATAGTGATGCTGTAGACCTTCCTTTGTGCTCACTCATCTTATATCTCCAGAGATGTATTTCGAGAGCAAGTGTTGGGCACTCGGCAGATGCTTAGCAAACACAGATTGACTGATTGATGGATTCACTGGCTAATTGGTTGATTGATTGCAGGTCCTGCTCTTTGCTTAGGTCACCGCGATGCATCCCTCCAAGGAGGGGATGAGGTGTGGCATGCAACTGAGGAATGAGCTGTGCTGTACCTGGCTTAGTCTAGAAACTTCTTCATCCCCAAGAGTCCCAGCTCAGAGAGACTCGTATTTGCATGATTAAATGCAGAGGGGCATCCAAACACTCAAAGCCTCAGGATTAAGAGCGCATGGGGGGAGCATTTATGTGTGGTAGGCCCAGGCCACTCTGCAATCTTCTGTGGCTCAGGGCCATGCACAACCAAACAAAAACAAGGGTTATAGGCCTTCTGGTTTCTGGTACTAGCTAGTCAGAACTATGGTCATCTTTTTTTCCTATGGGCTTCATAGGCTTCTACTGTAAAGGAGCTAGCAAATATACATTTGAACAACACAAAAGAAGTGTAACTTCATTGGAATTCTTGAAATTGCAATGTTTATCTTTGTCTTCAGGTTTAATGCTGAACATTGAGGATCTGAATTTCATTACATGTCGAGACATTTTTAGCTGCCATCCCTACTTTTGGAGCTGACTCAGTAAATGTATGGTTTTTGATTTTTGTATTTCCTGCACTTGGCAAAAATAATTATACAGAGGAATGTTCTTTTTTTTTTTTTTTTTTTAAGATTTTATTTATTTATTTGACAGAGAGACACAGCAAGAGAGGGAACACAAGCAGGGGGAGTGGGAGAGGGAGAAGCAGGCTTCCCGCTGAGCAGGGGGGCTCGATCCCAGAACCCTGGGATCATGACCTGAGCCGAAGGCAGACGCTTAACGACTGAGCCAGCCAGGCGCCCCCAGAGGAATGTTCTTTATAATAAGCTTTTCTTATATAATAAAAGACAATATGGTCAGATTAATTGCTAACTTAAGCTTACCCCTAATCAAGCTCGGCTGATTAATTTTAAAGGATATTGACAATTGACATTTTTAGGAGTGTTTCACCAGGCTAATAAACACTCTCAAAATAGAAATCTTATGATAACCACACTCTAAGCCTGATAAGTAAAAATATGCAATGTAAAGCTCTACCCATTATCCACAGAAGGAAAAATTATAGCCTATGTATATAGGCTGAAATCTTTTTAGCTGAAATCCTAGAATTTATTGTATATGATTATAGAAAAAGAACAAAGAAGGAAATGGTTTAAGCTCTGATGAAGTTTTAGCAATAAAATATGTTGGAATGGTCTGTAACATATTTAAATAAAGATTAAAAGAAAATCCCCCTTCCCTAATGTGTAATCGATGCAGATAAACACACTCTATTGTATCCTGTTTTCAAATAAATAAAATTCAGATGCACAGAACTTTGCCTCTAATAGACAAGGCCTTCTTTAGCTATTAAAATACAGTCCTTTCGCCAGGAGATTTCAAAATCCATGTCACATACACTTGAAAAACATGAACACTCAATTGGCTGGTTTTCCTTATGTGATAATAAAATGATCTGTTCTCTAACCTTTCATTTTTATCGTTGGCAAGAATATGACTATAGTCTAACCAAAGAGACATCTGTTAGCAATTTGCAGTCACCGAGTGGCCCAGGGTTTTATAGGAGCTTCATCTGAAACTCTGATTCATTTGTTAAAAAGTGAGCTAATGAAGTGGGGGTGGGGCAGTCATCTCCCCACTGAGGGTCTAGGGAGCAGTGTTTTTTTCTGAGCCTGGCTAGAGCTCTGGGCTCTGCCAGGCAGCATCTGCCTGAGGGGTTGAGGCCCCTGGGCTCCCCAGAGCAGGTAGTGGTAGGTGGTGAACTGCCCGTGTCAGGCCTGAGATTTGATGCAGAGAATTTGGTCTCTTGCCTTATCCTCCTACTTTTCCTTAATCTTGCCTCCTCTCACAGAGGGTATGTTCTGACTTGACACAAGACTCTGTCTCAAGTCATAAAATCAGGAAATACACACATGCACGTGCACACTGGAGCTAAATGCAAAAACCCAACCCTTGGAGCCACACAGACATGGCCTCAGATCTAGGTTCAGTTGCTCATAGCTGTGACCTTAGGGAAGTTAATGAACTTTCTCGTTTCCTTATTTATAAAATGAACATAATAATGCCTACCCCGATGGAGATGACACGATGTATGTAATGTTCCTGGAATAGAAAAGCATCATTTCATAAGGCCAGGGTACTCCCCCCACCCCCACCCCCGACACACACATACTCATTGTGCTGTTATTTATCAGAAGATCTATTTCAGGCCCTGGTATTTGTACAAACCCGTACCTTAGATTCAGAAAGTAGAGTTAAGCGTTCTGGTTAGTTCTCTTCCCCGATGCTAGAAGCAAAGCCAGCAATAAGCCTGTTTTGAGTTTTGTTAGTGGCACGGTTTCCTCTCCAGCTAAGTATCTGCACAGGCTTACTGGGGAAGAGATAGTGCTCAGGGTGAAGCCGGCTATGGCTTCAGCGAGTTGGAGAGAATCGCTGGGTTCCCTGGAGCTTCAGTTTGTTCACATGCAAACTGGAGGGATTAACATCCAGTTTGGAGGATCACTTCGCTGTGATGAATATTACACAGGACAAGAGCGCCTACTGCTATTTTTACTCTCGTGTTGCTCCCTACTTCCAAGGACAGCCAGCAATGCCTCAGAGGATGCTCCCTCCAAAGACAGGACAGGCTAATGATGTGAAACAGGCACAACCTCAACAAGGAAGAGAAATACATGGTAGTTTTCCAGGAACAAATATTTTCAAATCCTGACCTGACACTTTTTTTTTTTTTTAATCTACTCTATGGGGAACAGGAAATTTAACTTCTGAGCTAATCACCTGCTTCCTCAGGAAATTCAAACATTTTACTAAGCAGATCATTACAGCAATAACGATACCTTCCAAGGCCAAGTCCATGTTGTTTTAAGATTGTACGATTTTGTTGACTGTAGTTTTACCTTCTCTCCGATAGGATAGGTTTTATGACGTAAGGTTCTTTCTTAGGAGTCAGTGGGGCTCGGGAGAAAGTTGGGGAGAAGTGATTTTCGGCACAGTTCGTCCAGTCCAGGCACGGTGGCCTCTGGCAGCCCCTGACCACTCAGAACCAGACTGCCCCCCGCCGGGTCCGCTGGTGACACCCCATTCCTCCTCAAGCCCAGGGGGCGGCCAGGCCTCCCATGACCAGGGACGGTGACAGCCGAGTCTGCACCTGAAGTCACGAGTGACTCCCAGCCCATTTTCTCCCCATTCAGCCATTTGCCTGACGTGTGACCCTACCAGAGCAGATCCTAGGTTGAGCTCCGATAGAGCGAGATTTGCTAGTTCTTAGCATCACTGTAAGGGAAATACATTCTTACATGCATCTGTTGTCCTTTTAGATTAAGCCATAAGACATTCAATGTCGGTGAACATTATTTTTCATTTTCATCTCAACTTTGTCTTCAGGGCTTTACTGCCTTTCTCCCTCTCTGCCCCCCCCACCCCGTCCCATCCTCACCTCTATTTTATTTCCCCTTCTCCTTCTGCTCATTTCTATTCCGAAATCTTTAAACACTGTGGGGAGAGCAAGCTGCCCGCCTGCCGAGGCCAGAGCGCCCAGTGCCCACCCAGCGTCCCGCAGTCGCCACCACCCTCCCCGAGCCAGGCCCGCTCACCTGTGACGGTGGCACCACCAGCCAGCCTTCTCCGCTGAGCTAAACACTTCAGAAGTTTCTTCTAGCTCTTTCTTCTGGTATTTGCCTTCGTATTCCTCAGCAGTGTCCTCACTCTGCTAGGTTTTAATTCATCAAGTTTGGACATTTTCTGTTGACTCCTGATTCTAGCAGCTGAGGATTTAACTACGCTGTAACACCCCTCGCCTTCCCCCTCTCCCATGCGTTTGTATCTTAAGACGAGGCTGTAGGAATAGTGTTAGTATGATTAGGACCTTTCAAATGCTGTTCACTGCTGAGCCATATAATGTACTGTGCTTTTTTTTCTTACACAACTTTTCCATTCTTCCTGGAAAATATAATCACTTTATTCCTTTTTTTGGTTTTGTTTTGCTTTTTTATAAACCTCACCTTAATTTGATCCACAAGCTCCATCTAAGATATTATAAACATCTCAGTATTATTTTCCAGGTGGTTCAAAGAAACCAGTTAATCTTTCAATTCCATTCCTCCTGCCCTTCCCACCCTAGGCCGGGAGGAAATCTTCCTCCCAGAGCCCTGCCTTCTCCTGTTGCAGACGGTACTGGCCTGGGCACAGCTGTCATCATAGAAATACCTTTACTGTTTACCGCTGCTGTATGTTGAATCCCACTTGCTGGGTTGCATGCTCTTCTTCACTTACGATCTTGATTTGGAAGGGAAAATCCTTCATTCTCGAGAAAGAACATAAGGGAGGTAAATTTGAGTCCTTGCACAACTTGCACTGGAGCTTCTTCTCAAAGGCTATGGCACTCCTTGCCTGTCCATTCGTATCTGAGAGTGAGACACCAAAAAGTTCTTTAGAAACTCTCTGCACGGCAAGCTTATCAACTCAGGTGATTTTTGCTGGGTGAATAGGTGGCCTTTCATTTGAGAGGCCCCTACATGTCAGCACGTTCAGTGCACTAAAAGAATCCTGCAATTTCTCTCCCCCCTTCCTTTCCAGGGGACCAGAGGGCATACTGTTAGTATTTTGGAAGCAGATTAAGAAAGAAGGAAGTCCACTAAAGGATTTCATTTAATATTCCTATGGTCAAACCCAAGGTTCGCCCCTGTTTTCTTTCTAATTATCTCCTCCAAAGAATAAATTTCTGCTTTCTTGACATTTGGGGAGGTGACAGTCATGCATTGGCGGAGGATGGGGCAGATATCTGATTCCTCGATTCCTTGGGGTGGAGGAGTGAACTCCACCTCCTGCCTCCTTGTCTTCAGGTTTGGAGGCTTTCAGGGGTCTAGCGGAAAGAACTGGTGCCCTCTTTAGTATCCCCTTTGCAAACCAAGCTGTTAATCTAGTTTGTCTTCTTTCATTCTGCTAGATTAGCGGCCACTCCTCCATTAACTCTCAAAAACATGTTCAAATCTTTTCTCTTCTGATGTCTCCTCTACCAAAATCTTTGCCCTTGTGGTTTTGTGTATTTTTTTACTCCAAAGGAGAAGAGATAAACGTATGCGACCAATTCATCACATTCAACCCGAAGTCAATTTTGCTGAAGAAATTCTGCTAGCACTGGTAACAGGAGGGAAGAGGCAGAGGTCCTCCACTTTGGCATGGCGAGGGGTGTGCTCAGCACCCTGGCGAGATGGAGGGGCTGGTCTCCCAACTGAAGTAGGACAAAATTTTGTTTTTGGAACTTCCTTTTATTTTTATTTTTCCCCCATCAGGTCAGTTACAGTCATGGCTTTGGGCAAAGATTATATAGCAGAGAAGTAGAGAAAAGTCTTTAGACTCACATTTTCTTCATCTGCGGTCCTCGGACTGGTTAGAGGGGTCTGTGGATAGAATTCAAAGATTGCATGAAATTGGATGGGACAAATATCATATCTGCATTTTCAATAGCTTCTAACTGAAATTTAGCATTTCCTTCAATTATGAATGTTGCAACAAACCACAGAGGTAATGACAATATCTGTGATTTGATTACCAATAGAGATCACAGATGTTTTTATATCACAAAGTTGCAGACATCTCTAATTATCATTTATACTCATTGGAAATTATGGTAGTCATTAGACTTGTTTGCCAGATCTGATTACTTAATGGGTTAAAATAGAAGCATTATGTAACAACTTAAAAATATTTTGATAAATACATTTCCATATATTTGTTTTATTTTGTAATCCTATGGATTTTGTTTCTGCACTTTAAGACATTTTCTGAGAAGAGGTCCACGGGCTTCACCAGACCCTCAAAGTGTTTAAGAGCCCTGCTTCAGAGTTTCAAACTTAGCATTTGGGGCTGCAAGTCCTTCAAAAGGACTCAAAGCCCATAGAATGCATGATGATATATTGGGGGGGGGCCTCCAATCAGAAATTATGTGTCTATAATCAAATAATCTATTTAATTATAGAAATATATAAAGTGTTACATTTCTTACATACCTGAGTTAGCAAATGCTATTCATGTCTAATACATGTGATTAGTGACTTTGTTTCAAACTACACAGGTTTGAATGTGTCCAAAACACAGGCAGGGAAGCCTATGAGAGTGTCTTTTTGCAAACAACTTGCTTTTACTTTTTTTTTTTTCTTTCCAGTGAACAAAATGACAAGCACACCAGGTTGGCAGGCAGAAGACCTGGGTTCTGGGATAAGTGACCTCAGGGGATCATCTCACCTCAAATGGGAAGCTGGACCGGGGGCTAACTTCTAAGGTCCCTTCATTTCTTTGGGCCTGTGAGACTTTAAAATAGTTTCCTTGTCTGCATTTTATAATCTTCTGAGAAATAGAAAAGTAATGCTTAAAAGAGCTGTGAGGATACTGTGAACCTCAAATTTCCTTGATTCTTACCAGGAAATGTGTTGGAGCTTCTTGACAGTTTTTCCGAGAGAAAATTTTTGATCTCCTTTGATATTGCGCCACAGGCTGTGTGCAGACTATTTGGTCGATGAATAGGTATCAATTCATTGAGAAGCAAAATCTTCTGGGAGGATATTAATTTCATTTATATTAGTTTACACTAGTTCCTGTAGGAGATGTACTTCTGAGGTAGGTGTGCAAGTTTAGTGAGGTGGGGGACAGGTTTCCATTTCCCATATTACTGGACTGAAATTTTTGCCTTACGTGGTCTGGACCATCACCTACAGGTGCAGCAAGCATTTCTGCTTAGGAACCCACCCTTCCGTTTTTCCTTCCTTCCTTTTTTCCTTCGTTCTTTCCTTCCTTGCTTGCTTTTTTCTTCCTTTCTTTCTTATCAGTTTAGAATGCTTTTGGATACGAGTCACAGAAAACCCCAACTTCACTATCTAAAATAATTAGGGAATATATTACTCAACATAACAAGAGGTCTAGAGGAGGGTGGCTATAGGGTTGCTTAATTCAGCGGCTCAACGCTGTCATCAGGAGGCCCCATTCTTTCCATCTCTCTACCCTTCCAATTTCAGTGTGAATTCTGGCTACTTCACCTCATGTTCACATCCAGATATGGCAACATGGGTGGAAGAAAAATGATTGTTTCTTCACTCATGACTCTTTTCATAAACAAAATATTTCCTTAGAAGTCTCTCCTCCTCCCCAGAAAACCTCCCTTTAATGCACATGTGGCCAGAAATGGGCACAGGGACATTCCTAGATAAATCACTGCCAAGGGGAATAGAACCATTAGCGTTGGTTTAAAACAATGAAGTTTAACCACAAGTCACAGAGGAGACATGCGGACATCATGACAAAATTCGGATTCTCTTGGCAAATAAGAAACAGGGAGTAGTGGGGGTTAGCCAAGCAGTGGTGTGCATTACACTGGGTGACATTTCTCCAATTTGCTTCAGAAGCCTTTCTGTTCTTGTTAAGATGGTATCAGTGGATTTTAACTGTTACACTTCCACAGGAAGTGTGGGGGTCTCTATCCCTGCCATTTCACACGTCTCACGAGGAACTTGCTTGTTCCTTGATTCTTACAAGGAACTTGAAGTGCCCGGGTCAATCCCATGGACAGGAGGTCTGCCTTTGAGGGCTCCCTCTGGCCCACTGGCCATACTGTGTTGTCTGTCTGACATCAGCCTCCTCCTTTTGGACATGCTGTATGCACTTGATACGGTTGTAATATGGAGCTTTTGCTTCCATTCCAGTGTCACAGGTCAGGCACCAAAAACCATCAGAGTGTGGAGCCCACCACCGGCTAAGGATGCCAAGACTCTTCACAAATGTGCCTCCTGGGGACAAGGTTTATCGTAAACCAGGTGTCCCCTATGTTTATGACTTGAAATTGGGACATTCCAGTGGTATGTCAATTTTAGTCATATTTGTTCTTATGGCTGAAACTCAGGTGAACATTTCTTTATCTCAAGTTTGTTAAGGAGCTGAAAATGGTAGGGCTTATGATACATACCCACCAATCCTAAAGTGTCTTTGGATTTTTTTTAGAGGGGGAAGGGGCAGAGGGAGAGGGAGAGATAAAGAATCTTAAGCAGGCTCCACACCCAGCACGGAGCCGGATACAGGGCTCAATCTCACAACCCTGAGATCATGACCTGAGCCAAAATCAAGACTCTTAACTGACTGAGCCCCCCAGGTGCCCCTGGATTTTGTTGTTAAGGTGGTAGAGCCATCAAAGTACTCAGAAATAAAGCAATTCTCCTGCTGTTTTAAAAATGGGATTTGCTTCCTGTCACAGCCCTAGGTGTTCTGATTGGGTAAGATCTCCAGTTTATGCTTGCCAGTATTTGAATATCGATCAAACAAGAGTTTTTCTAATTTGCATGTCTTCTTTCTTCTACTCAAAGTGGCAGAGGCTGCTGTAATCTGCCAGCCCCATCTGAGGGAAGGCCGTGCAAGTCTGAGCTTGCCCTCTGCAAGCTGGCTTTCATTCTGTGTCCTGGCTGAAGTGACTGAGGTGCGCCTTCTCCCCTCTAATCCTGGTAGAGCTGCCATCTAAGAGAGGTTGTGGTCAGTTCTTTATAATGTTCGTTATAATGAAAATCTCCCAATTCTTTGCTTTCTACCTTGCTTCTGTCTATAAATCTGATTTTTTCCCCCTGAAACCAAATCCTCCCCCCACCCCTCCCTGCTTTTAACACAAGTGACTCTTTGCCTGTGTACTGCCTAAAAGCCCACAGCCCTGGTGAGAGGAAAGATGAGCAGAATAACTTAAACAAAAGCAACCGACAAATCTAAACCTCCTTTGGTGGTATTTGGACATTCATACTTGTCCATCCCCAGCCTGGTAGGGGGTGATGCTCTGGGACGACAGCACTGCTTTGAAGCTGGATCCAAACGAGACAGGAGAACTGTTTGCGGAGGCTTCTTCCCAAGGATAGTGACTGCTAGTTCTGTCTCCTGGGTTCCCTTTCAAGCCCACGGGATATACTCTGTTCAGGTGCAGGCAGGGAGAGGGCTGTGGGTTACCCAGTAATCCTTGGCACCAAGACCTATGCTCACAAGCATGTTCTCAACTAGGTACAGCCGAAAAGGGGAGAAATCCCTGAAATACTGGATAGTCACGTATGCACTGAGAACCTGGCAGTCGTGATTTAGATGAGGTGCTCCTAGGAATATGCTGATTTTACAACTATCCCAACAAGCTGTAGTAGAGATACTAGGAATGACTTGATTCCTAGCCCCATTCCCCAGCCCCGGTGCTGACACAGTAGGTTGCCTGCTAAAGCTGTAGAAAATCACTCATGCTGTGTAATACAAAGGACAGCAGATGCTTTACTAGCCTCCCAAATGTCCTTCTTAACAGGTCACGGTACCTCAAATGCCTGAATCATTTCCTGTTTGAAATATGCCCAGAGCATTTTGTTCTCCTTAACAAGACTTTCCTTCAGTGGAAACTATTTTTACTAGAGCCTAATCAACCCAGAAGAAGGAAAACACCCAATTCCAGCCTTCCAAGTGGAGAGCTTATACCCCTCACAAAAATTAAATAAAAAATGGATCATGTGGCACCTGGGTGGCTCATTCAGTTACGTGTCTGACTCTTGATCTCAGCTCAGGTCTTGATGTCAGGGTTATGAATTCAAGCTCTGCATTGGTCTCCATGCCAAGTGTGGAGCCTACTTTAAAAAAAAAAAAATGGATCATAGACTAAATTTAAAATACAAAACTATAAAATTCCTGAAAGATAACAGGAGAAAATCTTAGGTTTGGTCATACCCAGCATGACAAAACCTTGGGTTTGGCCATAACTGTCTAAGATTTAACACCAAAAACACAACACTTGGAAGAAAAAAATCATTAAGTTGGTCCTCATTAAAATTAAAAACTTCTGTTTTGTGAAAGACATTATTAAGAGAATGAAAAGACAAGCCACATTCTGGGAAAAAATGTTTGCAAGACACAAAGGAGCAGTATCCAAAACACACAAACACTTAACACTCAACAACAAGAGGGGTGCCTGGATGGCTCAGTCAGTTAAGCGTCCAACTCGATTTTGGCCCAGGTCACGGTCTCAGGGTAGTGAGATGGAGCCCCACATTGGGCTCCATGCTGGGTATGAAGCCTGCTTAAGATTCTCTCTCTTCCTCTCCCTTTGCCCCTTCCTTACCTCTCTCTCAAAACAAAACAAAACAACATAACAATAAGAAAGCACATAACCTAATTTAAAAGATTCAAAAGATTTGAACAGACACCTACCAAAGAAGATATAAGGATGGTAAACAAGCATATGAAAAGATGTTGAACATGATATGTCTTTAGGGAATTGTAAATTAAAACAACAATGATATATCACCACACGCCCACTAGAATGGCCAAAATCCAAAACACTGACAACACCAAAGGCTAGCAAAGATGTGAAACAACAGAAACTCTCATTCATTGCTGATAGGAATGCAAAATGGTACAGTCACTTGGAAGACAGTTTGGCAGTTTCTTAAAAAAAACATATACTCTTATCATACAATGCAGCAATCACACTCCTTGGTATTTACTCAAAAGGGTTGAAACTTATGTTCACACAAAAATCTGCACATAGATGCTTCTGGCAGCTTCATTCATAATTGCAAATATGTGGAAGCAACCAAGATGTCTTTCAGTAGGTGAATGGATAATCTGCGGTACATCCAGGCAATGGAATATTCAGGGCTAAAAGGAAGTAGCTCTGGACCCATGAAAAGACATGGAGGAAAGTTAAGTGCATACTACTTACTAAGTGATAGAAGCCAATCTGAAAAGGCTACATACTGTGTGATTCTAACTAGATGACATTCTGGAAAAGGCAAAACTATGGAGACAGGAAAAAGATTGGTGGTTGCCAGGGGGAAGGGAGGGAGGAACAAATAGGTCAGCACCAGGGATTTTTGGGGACAGTGAAGCTATTCTGTAATATTATGAAATGTGTATGATCATACATTTGTTAAAACCCATAGAATGTAGAACATAGAAAGTGAACCCTAATGTAAACAATGAATTTCAGTTAATAATAATGTATAAAGGCACCTGGGTGGCTCAGTCGGTTAAGCATACAACTCTTGATTTCAGCTCAGGTCATAACCTCAGGGTCCTGGGATCAAGCCCTGCATCAGGCTCTGCGCTCAGTGGGGAGTCTGCTTGGGATTCTCTCTCTCCCTCTCCCTCTGTCCCTCTCTCTCAAATAAATAAATAAATCTTTAAAAAATAACAAAATAATGTATCAATACTAGTTTATCAATTGTAGCAAATGTACCACACTAGTACAAGATGTAAATAATGGGAAAACTGTGTGTTGGGGGGAGAAAGAGTTTGTGGAAATTCTCTGTACTTTACAATAAATTTTTTGTCAGCCTAAAGGTGGTCTAAAAAATGAAGTCTATTGATCTAAAAAAATTAATAAATTGACTATATATATGCAGGTTCATTTATCTACATGTCTATCCTTACTGAAATACCACACTCTCTTGATTACTTAGCTGTATGCTGAGCCTTGAAATCAGGTAATGTTAAGTCAGAAACTGTAAATCTGAGATGTTACCTTACATTCAAAGCTTTATATTTATAGATAGATATAGTGTAGATAGATACATAGATAATGACAGAAGCACCAAGACTCTGAGTCAGAAATCACACCATTCTTTACTCACTATTTAATAGTGTCCATAGTATCACTGTCTCATAGATGACGTGATGACAGCCAAATGTGTCCTGCACTTACAATGAGATCATACCATAAGAAGGTACAAAAGAATTTCTGCACTTATATAGAAGCAGGAGTATCTATCCCTCTTTTTCCCCTTAGAGGGAAAGAGAGAAAGAGAGAACTTATCTTTCCCCTATTTGAGGGAGGGAGGGAAGAGTCCCTACTCCAGAATATAGGCATCCAGATTCAGAGGGGATAAAGAGGTTCATGACCCTTTGAATGGGAGCAGAGGGCTCTACCATGAGGAGACAAATGGGTCAGGTTCAACGCCCACAACATGTGAGGAGCACATGTCTCCAGGGGACAAGAGTAGATATTCCCTGTCTTTATAGCACATCTATTTCTGTTGTTCAGAAGGTCTGGACTATACAGGAACACTGGGAAATCCAGGAAGTATTGCCTTGGTACAAGTGTAAGTTCTCTAACCTTGTTTTTCATTTTCAAACTTGTTTTGGCTGTTCTTATCCTTGGCATTTCCATAGGAATTTTTAAATCATCTTGTCAATTTCCTCAAAAAAGTATATTAGGATTCTAAATGGGATGGCACTTAATCTATAGATCTGTTTAGGGAGGATTAACATTTTAACAATATTGAGTTTCCCAATATATGAACATGACATATTTCTCCATTTATGTAGCTCTTAATTAATTTCCCTTTGCCATGTTTTGCAGCTTTCAATATATATTTCTTTAATACATTTCTTTAATTTTATTAAGTAGTTTCTGATGTTACTTTACAGCCTGAAAAATTTAGTGTTCTACTACTGGGTATTTACCCAAAAAATTCAAAAACACTAATTTTTTTTTATTATGTTATGTTAATCACCATACATTACATCATTAGTTTTTGCTGTAGTGTTCCATGATTCATTGTTTGCATATAACACCCAGTGCTCCATGCAGAACGTGCCCTCCTTAATACCCATCACCAGGCTAACCCATCCCCCCACCCCCCCTCCCCTCTAGAAGCCTCTGTTTGTTTCTCAGAGTCCATAGTCTCTCATGGTTCGTCTCCCCCTCCGATTTCCCCCCCTTCATTCTTCCCCTCCTGCTATCTTCTTTTTTTTTTTTTAACATATAATGTATTATTTGTTTCAGAGGTACAAGTCTGTGATTCATCAGTCTTACAGAATTCACCACTCTCACCTTAGCACATACCCTCCCCAGTGTCTATCACCCAGCCACTCCATCCCTCCCACCCCCCACCACTCCAGCAACCCTCAGTTTGTTTCCTGAGATTAAGAATTCCTCATATTAGTGAGGTCATATGACACATGTCTTTCTCTGATTGACTGATTTTGCTCAGCATAATACCCTCCAGTTCCATCCACGTCGTTGCAAATGGCAAGATTTCATTCCTTTTGATGGCTGCATAATATTCCATTCAAAAACCGCTAATTTGAAGGGATACATACACTCCTGTGTTTATAGCAGCATTATGTACAATAGCCAAATTATAGAAGCAGCCCATGTGTCCATTGATAGATGAATGGATAAAGAAGATGTGAACAGGGGCGCCTGGGTGGCTCAGTCGTTAAGCATCTGTCTTTGGCTCCCTACTTGGCGGGAAAACTGTGTGTTGGGGGGAGAAAGAGTTTGTGGAAATTCTCTGTACTTTACAATAAATTGTATTTTTACAATTCTCCTTCTCCTTCTCCCACTCCCCCACTTGTGTTCCCTCTCTCACTGTGTCTCTCTCTGTCAAATAAATAAATAAAATCTTCAAAAAAAAAAAAAAAGATGTGAACAAAAATACATTGGGATATTATTCAGCCATAAATGGAATGAAATCTTGCCATTTGCAAAAACATGGATGGAGCTAGAGAGTACAATGCTAAGTGAAATTAGTCAATCAGAGAAAGACAAATACCATATGACTTCACTCATATGTGGAATTTAAGAAACAAAACAAACAAAGAAAAAATAAAGAGACAAACCTCTTGGTTTGCTGTCTTGACATTCGGGCATTGTTGGATTCTTAACTATAGAGAACAAACTGATGGTTACCAGAGGGGAAGTGGGAGGGGGGATGGGTGAAATAGATGATGGGGATTAAGGAGGCACTTGTGACGAGCAAGTTGCATAGAAGTGTTGAATCACTATATTGTACTGAAACTAATATTACACTGTATGTTAACTAGACTGGAATTAAAATAAAAATTTAATTTAAAAAAGGGTTGGTGTTCTAATTATTCATTGCCAATCAATAGTATTAACAATTGATTTTTGAAAAGTGACCTTATATCTTGCAACCTTGATAAATTCACTTATTAATCTAGTTGACTTTTTATAGATTTCTTAGAGTTTTCCTCATTTTTAATCTCTATGCCTTTCATTTCTTTGTGTGTGTGTGTGTACCTTATTGCACTAGCTAGGATCTTCAGTACAAAGCAGAAGGGGTGAGAATGAACATCTTTGCCTTGTTCCTGATCTTAGGTAGAAATCATTAAGCTTTTCATAAGTTTTTCACTGTTGAGTGTAATATTAGCTATAGGTTTGCTACAGATGCCCTTAATCAGGGTGAAGTACATTTCCTTCTATTCCTAATTTGCTGAGAGTTTTGATTTATTATTTTTTTAAAATAACGAGTTGGTGGGGTGCCTGGGTGGCTCAGTCGTTAAGTGTCTGCCTTCAGCTCAGGTCATGATCCCAGGGTCCTTGGATCAAGCCCCACATCAGGCTCCCTGCTCAGCGGGAGGCCTGCTTCTCCCTCTCACACTCCCCCTGCTTGTGTTTCCTCTCTCGTTGTGTCTCTGTCAAATAAATACATAAAATCTTTAAAAGAAATAAAATAAAATAACGAGTTGGTGTTGAATTTAATCAAATGCTTTTTCTGCATCCATTGAAATGATTATATGGTTTCATCCTCTATTCTATTAAAATGATGAATGATATTGAGTAATTTTTGGATATTAACCAAACATGAACTCAAACTTCAAACATAAACCCCACTTGGACATGATGTATTATCCTTTTTACATATTGTTGAATTCAATTTGTGAATATTTTGTTAAGAAGATTTCTATCAATATTCATGAAGGATATTAGTCTGTAGTTTTCTTTTTTTATAATGTTTCTGTCAATTTCAGAATCCAAACTTCTGTGTATACCCCAGTATTAACCAGTAGTTACCATTTCCACTGCTCTTCATTTCATTTCTCTTCAGTCTAAAAAACTTCTTTAGCATTTCTTACTAGTGTAGATCTGATGGTGATGGATTCCCTTTGTTTTACTTTATCTGGAAAAGATTTTATTTCATCTGTGTTCTTAAAGGATATTTTCACTGAGTATAGAATTCTTGATTGACAATTTTGTCTTTCAGCACTCTAAAGATGTTCTTCCATTTTCTCCTGGCCTCCATGGTTTCTAATAAGAAGTTAGTGGTAAATGGGATTGTTATTCCTTGGTAAGTAATATGTTGTTTTTCTCTTGCTGCTTTCAAAATACCCTTTATTTTTGGTTTTCAACACATTGACTTGGATGTACCTCAGGGGCTTCTTTGTGTTTAATCTGTGTGGTGTTTGTTTATCATCTTGTATCTGCAAAGTTCTGTGTTTAATCAAATTTAGGAAAATTTGGGCTTTTGTTTCTTCAAATATTTTTTTTCTTCCCATTATTTCTCTTTTCTCCTTCTGGTATTCCAATTACACGAACATTGGATCATTGTATATCATTTAACTGGTCCTTGAACTTCTGCTTAAATGTTTTAAAGTTTTGTTTTCTCTGTGTTCTTCATTTTGGATCATTTATATTGACTATCTTGCATGTCATTTTGTCTTTTCTCTGGTATGTCTATTCGGCTAAGTCTCTTCTGTGAAATTTTTATTTGAGAAAGTGTATTTTTTTGTTCTGGAATTTCCATTTAGTTTTTTTTTTTTAATGTGTCTATATCTCTGGTGAGATTTCCTGTTTGCTGAGATTTTCATTTGTTCAAAGCATGTTTCTTTTACTTCATTGACAATTATGATATTCATGTTAAAATCTCTGAGTTCCAATTTGGGTTCATGTTGGGATATGGCCTAACTGATTTTCTTTTCTTGAGTTCTATTTTCTTGATTCTTCATGTGACAGGTAATTTTAGATTGATCCTGGACATTATAAATGTTAAGTTGTAGAGATTCTGCATTCTGTTATTTTTTTCAGTGAGTACTTTTTTCCTATGTGTTTGCAGGAAAGTTCTGTGTGAAAACTCCACTTTTAGATGGTAGCTCTGGTCTCAGTTCAGATCTTATTTTTTTAGCTGAGCTATTTTAAGCCTGTTTCATATACACATGGTTGAGATGTGTGTCATAGATATGGGTACACAGAGTTTGAGCATCCCGTCTCTGAATTTCTCCCTTCTTCATTGTCTAAAGGAATCCCTCTCCCCTGCTGTGTTAGCCTTCCTGTTCCCTGGCCCCATGTCTTCTTCTCTTTGTTTTATTCCCTCATTCCCTCCCACTATCCTCAGCATTCACTGTTTCCTGGCTTCATCTTTCTGGTTCACTGGTTTCATCTTTCTTGTTTCCCAGGCCAGAAAACCTGGGGGTTTTTCCACGTATGTCACCACTGGTGCTTGTGCATGCTACGTGGACTGCCCTTAGCCACAGGTGAAAAGCCACAGAGCTGGGAATTTTCCTGTGTGTGGCTCCCTATCTCACTTTTCCCCAGCAAAAGGTACTCCCTGCCAGAGTCTGTCAGATTCTCTTCACTCTCCCGTACTTTCAGCAGTTGCTTTTTGGGTCATGTTCAGGTTTTATCATTGTTTTCTGCAGAGGGGAGGGGCTTGTCTGTGTTCTAGTCTATCATACCCAGAAACAGGATCTTTTTTTTTAGGGTGAAGACCTTTCATTGGGATTTTGCTATACAAATAGCTATAGAAAGCTGGGAGGGCTGGAGGGAGTGGCTGCTGTCTCACTCTACACAGGTCACTAATAATCTCACTGATGAGGGGACTTGAGGGGGAACCTGAGCATGACCAGAGGGAGAATGCTAACTGGCATGAGGAGTCTGATATGAGGGGGAGAGAGAGAAAGAAGGAAGGAAGAAAGGAAAGAAAAAAGGAAGGAAGAAGAAAAGAAGGAAGGAAGGAAGGAAAGCAGAATCTTGATTACAGTTTTGATATCAGAATGGACATGATTAGACTTTAACACCCAAAAGACAGACTTCCTGTCATTACCTGAAAGTGATTATGGGATCTGTGTGACATTGTTTCCATGGGTAGGGAAAAATACTTCAAATAGAGTGTGTTTGAAAAAAGGGCAGTGGTTTGATAAAAATGAAGTTTCTCTGTGCTAACTCATTCAATACACTGGTCCAAGTGGAGGAAAAAGATTTCATTATTTTTCCATTCCATACACATATATCACTTTCTACCCCCACTCCCACCTTATCAGTATGGTTATATCACAATTTTTGGTTAAAGTCATATTAATTATCCATATTTTTCATCACATGCAATATTATTGATAACAGAGCCACAGAGTATACTGTGAATACATTTCTTTCTTGTACTATTTTCCCCCTAGAGATAGTAATTGACTTGGATTTGTTTGTTTGCACATGTGAGTTTTTGTTCACTTTGCTTTGCAATTACCTATCACTAATTTACTTTCTGATTTTCTTGACGACACAATAAATCTCTCAATACATTCAGAGTCATTAAGTGATTTGTTGATTTTTTTGTTTGTTTATTTTGCCCTTGAAGACATGTCTTCCAGAATTCTCCAGCTTCAGCTCTCTCCTGTCCAGCTGCTCTCTGTATGGTTGCCAACCTGTGACATCCTTCTTCATTGTCCAAATGAATCCCTCTCCCCTGCTGTGTTAGCCTTCCTGGTCCCTGGCCCCATATCTTCTTCTCTTTGTTTTATTCCCTCATTCGGAGGAAGCATATTCTTGAGGATATTCCTGAGAAGTAGTGCATAAGAAGTACATTTTTTGAGATGTCACATGTCTAAAAATGCCTTTATTCTGCCTCACAAATGACTGACAGTTTGGTTGGGTAGATCCTTAACCACTGAGTCTATACTGCTTTTATTATGAAATGGTATTTATAATTAACAAACACAAACAAATTTATAAAGAAAGAAAGTTATAGAAATAAGAAAGTTCTAGCTGATTTCTCTATCCATTCAAGCAATGGCCTTAATGTTTTCTTTCATTGAGGCAGGGGTTTGGGGTCTGGAGTGGCCATGTTGTAATTACCTGAAAGCACTCCTTCCTTCAGGGAGTCACCTCTCTCTCACTGGTGGATCTGGTCAGTCACAAGGCTCTTCTCCATCTGACCACAGAGATAGGCATGGGGCTCAAGCAAGCCAGTCAAATTTCTGTTCTGCGATGAATAACAGATCTGAGAGGGAAAACAAACTTCCGTTAGCCTCTCCAGACATATTCTGGCCATGTGGTCACCTGTTCATTGTCCTGGGAGCCTCCCTTATCTTTCAGCTTCCCACTGGACTGAGCCAGTGGGGGCACTGCCAGCAGATCGGTGAGAGGGAGGGTAGAGGCCAGGCTGCATGGGTTCACTGGGCCTTCTACCAAATGCCACAGCTCCTGTCAGAAAGACTTCTCCATAGAGCCCCCACTCCAGTTCCCGGTAGCTGCTTCTTTCCCCTGCCCCTCAGGTGCAGGGATAACAACAGCTCCTGGTGGATCATGGCACCAAGTTCTACATTAGCTTTTGCTGGTTTCCTCAAAAGCTGCTCTCACCACGGCAAATCACCCTTACTAAATTGTCCTCATGTCATTTGATTTTGAGTGTGCTGTTTCCTGTTAGGACTCTGGTAGATACATTCTCTTTCCCCGAAAAGGAGGTAAGGCTGGGTTTGCTGGAAGTCACCAGACAGAGCCAAGAGATAGAAATGAACCTGATAAGATCCTTTGAGTATCAGGACTCAGCTTGGTTTGTAGCTAGCTGTATTCCAGTCTTCCCAGAAAACTAATAAATTCTCATTTTGATTAATCTATTTGGCACAGGGTCCATAGAATGTATGGGGGAGCCTGCTGACTGGCTGTGAAGCACAGGAATATAGTATTCATCTTGACTCGGTATTGTGTGACCAATGGCAAATTACTTCATTTCTTGATTTCTTTATCTTCATAACAGCTAAATGTTCACCTGCTCCACTAGCCTATATTTAATTAAGGCTCAAAGCACAATATAAAGTCTTACTTCATGCCCAAGATATTGGCAATGCAGTTCAAAGTTAAAAAAAAATTATTAGAAGTACCTACTTCTATTCTCTCAAGAAATCTAGAACATTATATAGAAATTTCATGCATGCATCTGTGTGCTGGTAATTCTGAGGCCTAGGAACAGAGGACTTATTGAAAAAAATGGAAAATGTTCTTATCTGCATCCCTGGGAGACTCTGGGAAGCTGGGGAGATTTTCTTTATTATATACTCATAGCAGATATTGATTTGCCTACTCACTATCCATCTCCCTCTTCTTCCTTGCTAACAGAACTCTGATTTTGTTGGGAAACCAATACACCTGGCCCCAGATTATGGGGCACCATAGATATAATCTAATCATTACAATCAATGCTTCCTACTACTCTAGTCTCCCTTGAAGCTAGAGATGGCCATACGCCAAAATCTGGCCAATGGGACCTAAGTGAAAGTCCGTCAGCATTGTTTAGAGCAGGGTTTCTCAACCTTGGCACTTAGACATTTTTCACAGGATAATCCTATATTGTGGGAGTCTGTGTTGTAGAATGTTTTGCAGTTTCCTTACCTAATAGATGTCAAGAGCACCCCCTTAGTTGTGACAACTACTAACATCTCTGGACATTGTCAAATGTCTCCTAGGTAGTAACATCACCTCCAGTTGAGAACTGCTGTTTTAGAGAATCATATGTTGCTGTTAGGGAACTAATATGTCTGGTCCCTCCTTCTCTCTCTGTCTTCCTGCCTTGACCAAGGGTGTGAGGATTGCAGTTGTAGGACCAATTCGGCAACCATGAGGAAAGGGCTAAAAGATTTTCCTGGAAATCACTGCTGCTTAATAGTGATAACTTATTATATGTTTACATTACTATGGCAAGATTTTCTGGACTTTTTTACATTCTTGACTGAGAAGTCCATATAGGGAAGTGGGGAGAGGCATGCCCCCTTCTTCAGCATGTGTACAGTACTGAAGGTTGCAGTACGTAAGATCAAGATGTGAACTCAATTGTATTTCTATATACTAGCAATAAACAATTAGGAATTGAAATGAAAAAATAATCGCATTTATAATAGCATGAAAAATGGGTGCATTTCATACTTAAAAACAAATCTGACAAAATCTGGGCAAGCTGTGTACACTGAACACAAACCACTGCTGAGAGAAAAGCCTTCAAAAAACAGAGAGGGAACCCATGAGTTCAGAAAACTCAGTATTGGTCAGATGTCAGTTCTCCTCAAATTGATCTACAGGTTCAATGTAATCCCAATATAAATTGCAATAACCGCAATAGGCTTTTTAAAAAATAAACTGACAGGCTGATTCTGAAATTGTACAAAAATATAAAAGAGCCAGAATAAGCAAAATAATGTTGAAACAAAGAATAAGTTGAAGGACTTAACACTACCTCACTTCAGACTTACCATAAGGCAGTCAAGGCCACGTGGTGTTGGTGTAAAGTCAGACATATAAATTCATGCAGTGGAATAGAGTCCAGAGACAAGGCCACTCATATCTGGTTAATTGATTTTTGACAACGGTGCCAATCTAAGTCAATGTGGGATGGGTAGTCCCTTCAACCATGGTGCTGGAACAACTAGATATCCATATGGAAAAGAAAAAAAAGAACTTTCACTCTTATCTCACACCACACACAAAAATTAACTTGAAATTGATCACAAACCTCTATATAAAAGCTAAAACTAATAAACTCTTAGAAGAAAACATAATGGAAAAATCTATGCTCAGCAGGTGAGGATTCCTTAAGTAGGAATAGTACAAACTACAAAAGAAGGGAATTGATAAACTTTATTTCATCAACATTAAAAAATGTCTTTCCTCAAAAATTTAATAAAAAATGAAATGGCAATCTATAGAGAGGAGAAAATATTTGAACAAGTATCCAGAGGATGTAAAGGATTCTTATACCTCAATAATGAGAAGTGGGGGAAGGTCTTATTTTATTTTATTTTTTTAAATTAAATTAAATTTTTTTATTAACATATAATGTATTATTTGTTTCAGGGGTACAGGTCTGTGATTCATCAGTCTTACACAATTCACAGCGCTCACCATAGCACATACCCTCCCCAATGTCCATCACCCAGCCACCCCATCCCTCCCAAACCCCTCCACTCCAGCAACCCTTGGTTTGTTTCCTGAGATTAAGAGTCTCTTATGGTTTGGGCGCCTGGGTGGCTCAGTCGTTAAGCGTCTGCCTTCGGCTCAGGTCATGATCCCAGGGTCCTGGGATCAAGCCCCACATCGGGCTCCCTGCTCAGCGGGAAGCCTGCTTCTCCCTCTCCCACTCCCCCTGCTCATGTTCCCTCTCTTGCTGTGTCTCTCTCTGTCAAATAAATAAATAAAATCTTTAAAATAATAAAAAAAAAAGAGTCTCTTATGGTTTGTCTCCCTCTCTGGTTTCATCTTGTTTCATTTTTCCCTCCCTTCCCCTATGATCCTCTGTCTTGTTTCTCAAATTCCTCATATCAGTGAGATCATATGATACTTGTCTTTCTCTGATTGACTTATTTAGTTTAGCATAATACCCTCTAGTTCCATCCATGTTGTTGCAAACGGCAAGATTTCATTTTTTTGATGGGTACATAATATTCCATTTTATATATATGCACATCTTCTTTATCCATTCATCTGTTGATGGACATCTAGGTTCTTTCCATAGTTTGGCTATTGTGGACATTGCTGCTATAAACATTGGGGTGCATGTACCCCTTCGGATCACTACATTTGTATCTTTGGGGTAAATACCCAGTAGTGCAATTGCTGGGTCATAGGGTAGCTCTATGTTCAACTTTTTGAGGAACCTCCATACTGTTTTCCAGAGTGGCTGCACCAGCTTGCATTCCCACCAACAGTGTAGGAGGGTTCCCGGAAAGTCTTATTTTAAAATGGTCAAAAGACTTGAACTGACACTTCACAAAAAAGACACAGGAATGGTCAATAATTACATGAAAAGATGCTCAATATCATTAGTCATCAGAAATGTAAATTAAACCACAGTGAAATACTCCCACGTGCCCACCAGGAGGGCTAGAATTAAGAGGACTACGCAAATCAAATGTTGATGAGGATGCAGACACACAGGAGCTGTCTGTCATACACTGTTGGTGGAAATGTACGATATGCTATGATCCTTTTGGAAAAGAGTTCACAAATTCTTATGAAGTTAAGAATATACTTATGTGACCCACGAAGTCCTAGGCATTTACCCAAGAAAAACAAAAACTTATATTCACAGACTTTTACATGAATCGTCCAAGCAGTTTCATTCATAATAGCCAAAACCTAGAAGCGATTCCAGTATCTGTCAACTGGTGAATAGATACACAAATTGTGGTATATCCATACAATGCAACATTACTCAGCAATAGATATTAAAAACTACTTCTGGGGCGCCTGGGTGACTCAGTCGGTTAAGCGTCTGCCTTCGGCTCCGGTCATGATCCCAGGGTCCTGGGATGTAGTCCCATATGGGGCTCCCTGCTCAGTGGGGAGCCTGCATCTCCCTCTGCCTGCCACTGCCCCTGCTTGTGCTCTCTCTCTCTCTCAAATAAATAAATAAAATATTTTTTAAAAATAATTAAAAAAAAATACTTACAACAACATGGATTAGTCTCAAAAATATGCTGAGCAAAAGCAACAAGATGCAAAGAGTTATGTATGATGATTACATTTAAAAGAAATTCTGGGAGAGGCAAACTAATCTATGGTTGCTGTCTGTGTATATGTTGGGGGGCGGTTCTGTGAAGCCATTTGAGGAAACTTTTTTGAGTAAAGGAAATATTCTGTATCTTGATTGTGGTGGTGTAGAAATTTGTCAAAACTCATCTCTCTCCAGGGCACCTGGCTGGCTCAGTCAGTAGAGCATGTGACTCTTGATCTAGGGGTTGTAAGTTTGAGCACCACATTGGCTATAGAGATTACTTAAAAATAAATTATTTTTTAAGATTTTATTTATTTGAGAGAGAGAGAGAGAGAGAGAGCACGAGTGGGGGAGGGGAAGAGGCAGAGGGAGAAGCAGACTCCCCACCGAGCAGGGAGCCCACTGGGGGACTCAATCCCAGGACTCCAGGATCATGACCTGAGCCAAAGGCAGACGCTTAACTGACTCAGTCACCTAGGCACCCTTAAAAATAAAATCTTAAAACAAAAACACCTCATCTATCTGCATACTTTAAATGGGCACATTTCATTGCAGTTGATTTAAGAAAGATGACCAGGTCAGGGGAAGCTATAGCCCTGAAAACAATGCGGGGAGGGAGAGGTTGTGGTCTTTTGGCTCTCTGATTAGATGAGTAAGTCTGTCTCATTAGGGGGAAACTGTAGAAGGTTAGCTCTGATTGCTGCTCTAAGGCACATTTTCTCAGTATCAGTAATAAAAGAGATACCTTCTAAAGCCCAATATAACTTACTGATTTAACCATTCGCTTATTTCTGCTCTCATGCCTCCCCACCCTCACCCATGCTAGATAGAAGTTTTCCTCTGCTCGTGCTCATTGTAGGTATCAGCAAGATATATATACAGTAGGTATAGAGTAAGTATCAGTAAGATATAATAGATACCCATCTGCTATCTTCTGTGTCTTATTTCTCAATTGGTTCCAAACTCAGAAAGAGAAGATAGGGTTGTTGTTATTTGTCTCCTAAGACTCCAACAGCCTTCTTCCTCCTACTGAAAACAGTAATAACAATAGCACAATAATAAACCATAAATCAGCCAACATTTATGGGGTGTTTACTATGTGCCAGGATTACTATGTGTGAAAATGCTTATAAAATGTTATGTCTTTCATTCCTCATAATAACCCAATAAAATGGGTACCATTTTTATTTGCATTTTGGAGTCGATAAAGCCAAGGCATAGAGAAGTTAAGTAGCTCACCCATGGTCATACAGTTAGTAGGTGGTAAAACTGGGTTTTGAATCCAAGTAATCTGATCCTTGAATGCTGGCCTTATTCACACAACAGCCTGAGCAATTTTTTTAAAGGTAGATTGTATTAGGTCAGTTCTCTGCTGTAATTCCTTCAATGGATCATCATGATCCTTAGGGGAAAACAACAACAACAAATCTTGCTATGGTACAGATAGGACTCTACATGACCTGGTCCCACTGGAGCCAGTTTCTCCTAACTTACTATTCCAGGGCCATACTCACTTTTGGGTTCTCAGGTATGTAAACGATGCCCTGCCCCTGCACTTTTGCACATGCCTTTGCGTCATACAGAAGGCTCCCGTCTACCAGCTGTCCCTCCAACCCACACCCTGGGTTTCTTCAGGCTTTGTTGAAATACCGCATTTTTAGAGAGGCTTCTGACCCCTTCTTCTCCAAATCCAACCATAACTCCCCATTATTCTCTCTCATTTTAACCTGTGTTGTATAGCCATAGCCCTGATCACAATCTGAAATTATTTTCCTATTTCGGTGTGTAACTGGTATGACCTGCTTCACCAGCTTGGGGTGAAAGTGAAGTCACCGCGCTTTATGCTTCATGTCAGCACTGGCTCTAGTCTCCACTTGCCAGACTTCCAGGAAGCTTACTCCCTTCCTGGGGTGGTGGGGAGGCTCTTCCCCCATCCAACTGTCCAATAACCTCAGGGATTTACTCAACTTGAAGAGGCTAGTCCTGATCCCAAATACCTTGACAAGAATAATCCGGAGCTTCTGAATGCTTTCGTAGTTGGCTCTGTTGTTGTTAAACTATTACTGCTTCCCGTTGTTAAAAACCAAGCCTGTACCCTGTGGTGGGTCAGTGAGCACTGCCCCCAGCTCACTTTGTCAGTCCAGACCTTGCTTGGGTTCAGTGTGCCAGGATGGGCGGGCCCCGCCTGGCTCCTCAGCTTAGCCCCAGGCTGGGCCAGGATTAGCTCCCAGACCCCAAGTGCCTACACCCACCCTGTGACCACACCAGTCCCAGCACCACACCCTGTTCACCAGCCAGCACTACCCTTTTGTGGTGTTTAATGACAGGGTTCTGCTGAGATTCATTAGACCCCTCCCTCCCGCTTCAGTGTAGACAGCTTACACTCCAGAGTGCCCTGTGAGATCCCCCTGAAGCTACCCTCTGGGAACACTGCCTGGGAGGACATGCACCCTCCGCTCCTCAGCCCTCACTCCCTTCGCCTCTCCCCTGGCCCTGCCTGCTCAGCAAACCACTTACCCATGAATCCTCAGCGTCTGCCCCTGGAGGGGGACCCAAGACACCCCTCACAGCCTCATATTGATATTCTCTCTACCTGCAGCTCTCTTGAAGGCATCTTGATGGGACAGTTTCTGAAACACAGCACCCACGTCCACAGCCTCCTTCCCTTTCATCCCAGGAAGTTCTGGGTCCCCCATTTGAGTTAACCCACCTCCCGAGCTGGCCCAGAGGAATTAGGAAAAGCAGCTTCTGTCTGGCACATGCACACAAGTGCTTCTTTATTTCCTTGCCCTCAAGCCACGAGGCCACTTGCCCTCCATTACCAAAAAGGGCCACTCGAGGGATTCTTTCTGACGCAAAGACAATTTTCTCCCGAATAACTGGAATTTTCCTAGATAGAAACTGTGGGACACTTATAAATAGAAGTTCATTTCAGATTTGAAAAAAGTAAAATTCCATTCCAAGTGTTGCCCAGCTGCATCTGTCTCCCTGTGTCCACCTCAGGTCCTCTGTTTTTTCTGTAAACCCAGGGATTTGCACCACTCCTGGCTTATGGTGGGCATTCAATCCACGTTTGTTGAATGAATGAATGAATGAATCACCAACTCCTGAATAAAACTGTGTCTATCAGTAAACTAGGACAAGAGTTTGAGAACCAAAGGATTAACAGGAAATTATCCAATAATCATATTAAAGGCTGACTATATATGTGTTTATATACATGTAATTTTATGCATTTCTTCTTTTTAATTTAAAGAAGAGCTCTTCTTTTTATTTTGAAACTTTCAAAAAGATTTCAGACATTCAAAGTGGTATAAAAAATAATATAATAAACACCAGGAAATGCACCATAAAGTTTAAGAAAGAAACCCAAACTGGAGTAACACAGCTACCTGTGTACCCCTTCCCCCTTTCCTTCCCACTGGAGGTAACCTTTGTTCTAAATGTAAGGAAACTTCCACAGTCCTTGAAGCGATAGCACAACACACCGCAGGATCTTGCCCCTCCCCCTCCATCACAGGTGATTAAACAAAGGTGAGACCCTGATGCACCTGGGCCAATCAGCTGCTGCTCCTCAGGAATGTGTGACTGAGGGCCTGAGTTAGTTTGCTGTGATGAGCAAAACTGACAGGTTATGCTAATTTAGGGCTTAGACTTTTATTGGGTGTGGCCATGATGAGCCAGAACAGCAAGAAGGGATGAAAGAGGCACCTGAGAAACTTGCACCTGAGAAAGAGGGGGGAAGGAGGAGAGGAGGGAGGGACAAGGGAAGGGGGAGGGGGAAGGCAGAGGGGAAGTGACTTTGACCTTATTTCCAAATAGTTTTCCCCTTCTCTATCCCACACCTCTAAGGCTTCCCTACTTTTCCGACTTTTAATTTGTGGGAGTCCTTTACAATCTTCCCGTGATCTCCATTTTACCTGGGTGGGTTCTATTACTTTAAACTAAATAATTCTTAAAATAAGCTCTCCCCACAAAAAAAGAAATGTTATTCCCTAATTACAAGTGGCCAAAATTCCTAGAATCCTAGAATTTGATTCATTTGACAGATATTTATTGAGCACCTACCAAGTACCAGGCTTTGGGACAAATCTTTGGTTCAGCTTTCCAGACAAGGTGACCAACCAGCTCGGGTTTGGGGGACTTTCCCAGTTCCCCGCATCCTGAGACCCACCTCAGTGTAGGCAAATGGGGCCCTGGGTTACCCTGTTTCCACCCAAAGTAGAAACCCTCCTCTTTAAAAAAAAAAAAAAGGGCGCCTGGGTGGCTCAGTTGGTTAAGCGACTGCCTTCGGCTCAGGTCATGATCCTGGAGTCCTGGGATCGAGTCCCACGTCGGGCTCCCTGCTCAGCAGGGAGTCTGCTTCTCTCTCTGACCCTCCCCCCTCTCATGCTCTCTCTCTGTATCTCATTCTCTCTCAAATAAATAAATAAAATCTTAAAAAAAAAAAGATTTTACTTATTTATTTGACAGAGAGAGACACAGCAAGAGAGGGAACACAAGCAGGGGGAGTGCGAGAGGGAGAAGCAGGCTTCCCGCTGAGCAGGGAGCCCAACACGGGGCTCGATCCCAGGACCCTGGGATCAGGGCCTGAGCCGAAGGCAGATGCTTAACGACTGAGCCACCCAGGCGCCCCAAGTAGAAACCCTCCTACAATACCCCTTGTTGTCTTCTAGCAGCTGATATTGTACAAACATTTGGCTAGACTAACAGAAAATTCTTTATGCCTAGTTTAATTCCATCTTCATATAGTTTCTACTGCCATATTCTGCTTCTGGTTCTTCTCACAAAACATATGTTCGTCCATTGTTAAAGTGTATTCCTTTCTGACCAGGCATGTGCTATAATTTAAACCTGGATTGGTTATCCATTGCCTACCCTAGAGCAGGCACAAATTGGAGTCCTTCCCAGCTCCAACAATCCCCCCCAAGATTGTGCTTACACCATTCTCTTCCTTGGGAGGAACTTCTGGGAACCCCTTTCTTGGGCCAAGTGATCCCAAGGGGCTACCAATACACATGACCCCAAGTCCTTCATCCATTCACGAAACACATCCATGGAACATCTGGCACCTGCAGACAAGTAGGGGAGATGGGTCCTGAGTTCCGGTAAATACACAACATTGTGAGTGCTCAGTTCTATGAGAGATGGGTCCAATGCTAGGGGGCATGAGAGGGAAGAGGGATGACATGCAGCTCTAAGAATCAGTAGTTACTTTAGATCAAAGAGCTGTCTGAAACAGCAATTGCTAAACTGCAGCTTCCTCAAGCACATTGGCATCATTAATGTGTTAATGGCCATTATCATACTAATCCGCATATTCATCAGCTTTCTAACCAGGACCCAGGTCCCTGGGGAAAGGGACAGAAGCCTGCTCCTCCTCCCATCTTCCTCATCTCAATTTATGGCATCTCCATCCTTTGTGGGTCTCATCCATGGCTGCACATTGGAATCCCCCAGAGAGCTTTAAAAATTGATGCCTGAGGGCACCTGGGTGGCTCAGTCGGTTGAGCAACCAGCTCTTGATTTCGACTCAGGTCATGATCTTGGGGTCCTGGGATGGAGCCAGGTGTCTGCTTCCTAGCTTAGCAGGGAGTCTGCTCAAGCATTCTCTCTCTCTCCCTCTGCCCCTCCCTCCGCTCATGCTCTCTCTCTGAAATAAATACATCTTAAAAAGAAATTTGGATGCCTGGTCTCACAGAGTTTCTGGTTAGTTGGTGTGTGGTGTGGTGTAGACATCAGATTTCTGAATCTCTCCCAGGTGATCCAATGTGCAGCTAAGGTTGAGCTGGATGCTCAGGCCAAGACCTCCTTGACCTCTCCTCTTTTCATACTCACATCCAACCTGGCAGAAGTGCTGTTGGCTCTACTTTCCAAGGAAACACCTCTCCCACCAGTTCTCACTTCCCGACTGCCCACCAGCTCCCAGGTCTGAGATTGTCAGTGGCCCCCTAACTACCGGCAGTTGCCCACCTGCAATTGGCTTTCAGCCTGACCATCAGAGAGGTTTTTAAGCCCAGGATAGGTGACAGCCCCCTTTGTTCAAAATTCCTCTGTACCTCTTAGGGTGGGGGGAGTCTTTATCTAGCTGATAGGGCTATAGATGGTCAGATTCCTGGTTATCTCTTTGACCTCCTTTCCTGCCATTCTCTCCCATCCCCCTCCTGGGCTTTCAACCCCGTGGCCACCCCTGATGTTTCCAGAACACCCTCAAAGTTTTTGCACCTGAACTGCCTTCTTCAGGTGGTTGCTTGCCCTCCTCCCTAATTTAGCTGGGTCTCTGCTGGAATATCACCCTCACTGAGGCCTTCTCAGAGCCACGCCGTCTAACATCGCCCCCCACCCCCCCATCACTCTCTATGTCCTTATTTTCCTTTGGTTTTCTTCTTAGCATTTATCACCTATTACATATTTTTGTTTGTTTAATCTCTTCCCCACCCCCATTAAAATGTGAGCTCCAGGGAGCACATTCTGCTCTCTGTTCTGCTATATCTATAGCACCTAGAACAATAGAAGTTGCTCAATAAATGCTATTAGAAAGAATGAAGGAAGACAGGTACATTTTAACAGGAGAGAAAAGGTCTGGTGTTGCCAAAGTAGAGCAAGTCGATGCAGTGTCCCTTACTTCTGCCCCTTACTGGTTGAGTGACCCTGAACAAGTTACATCACCTCTCTGAACCTCAATGTCCTCATCTGTCCATGGTGCTACTAACAGTACCTGTGGGCCTCAAAAAGTTGTTGGGTTACATGGAGTCCTATATGAATAGCAGAGCAAAGTGCCTACAAGTGGGAGAACATGCCCCAAAAATTATAGCTATAATGATTGTGTATGTTAGCAGGGCAGGAGCCAAAGCCCAGAGCCTTGGATGCTCTGGGGAAAGATGATCTTCTCGTGGGAAGGGAGGGAGGGCATCTTGGGCAAATCACAGAGTTGGGAGGCAGGGGGTCCAGGATGGTGGCACAGGTTGGTGGTTGATGATGGTTGGTGACACAAGTCAAGTCTGCTCTGAAAACCAGTTTTTTATACCTCTAGACCTCACAGGGTTTCTTTGAGGATCAAAAAAATATTGTATACCATTCTTCGTTTGAAACATATACATTTGAAAAGAACCGAACCGCATAGAGAAATACTGTGTACACTTCTTTTCAAACCATAAATTGCTACATAAAGGCCCTTATTATGATCTCCCAACTTTGTCCAAGTCTGTCTATATAAACACATGCTTGTCTTGTCTTTCTCATCTGAGGCTGTCCTATCCTCCAGGGACTGGCATTCTTAGGGACTGGCCAAGTGAGAACATGGCTGGTTAGCTGCACCCATCTCTGCTCAAAGGCTCCGTTTCTCCCCAGATTTATTTTGTATTTTAGTCTATTTTAATATGGGCTCTTAGCAGAACACATGTACTTTTTTATTATTCTACTTTATCATATAATTTCTTTAGGAAGCATTATTTGATTTTGAAAAATACCTAGTCTTCCTAATGTACACATTATCCTCATCTTTGTTGATGTAATCCCTTTGTTGTGTTCAAAAAATATATACATATATATTACATATAATATTACATCTACTTTGTGAAGTATATTATTTATACTTAGGCTCACTTTTACTCCTATAATCCTTTCCTTATTCTAATCTCTACAGCTTGATCATGTTTAAGTCTTAGGAATACTTTTCCTTTATTTGCCATTATTCGTGTATTCATTCAATCATTTATTCACTCAACAAATATGTATGGAATGTCCATTATGTGCCACCGTTATATTGGGGGTAATGCAGCAAAACAAACAGACTTAAAACTAAGAACTATGGGGGGAAAATAAAACAGGGAGGAGGATAAGGTATTTGATTGTAGGGGGTTTCAACATTACCTAGGGAGGGCTGACTGAGAGGGTGACATTTTTGTTAGACTTGAGGGTGTTAGGGGACAGTTCTAGTATCTTGCAGAGTAACACTTCAGGAGGAGGGAATGATGAGTGCAAAGGCCCTGGGGAATGAGTCAAGTCAGAGAAGGAGCAAAGAAGCAGAATGAGGAGGGGGAGTGGTAAGAGAAGGGGTCATGCCAAGTACGATCTCACAATAGGTGAAACGTGCATGTTGCTTAGACCAGGGCGGTGGCCACAGAAATGGGTGGTGGTTGAATTCTGAATATATGTGAAGATTAGCCCCTTACTACTGTTCTAGGAATTGCTAGTGAGGTTACTAGCTGGCAATGTGACTTCATTGGTATGACATCAATTAACTTCAATAATTTCGTTTCATTTAAAGGACCCAGGATGCTAGTATCCCCTATGGACCCTTTCTTCTAACATTTCATCGTAGATTCCACCCCTCTGGGTCAGCGAAGTCACCTTCTCCTACATGCATCCTGTTGGCTCTCCTTCTTGAGTCCATAGACCCAATTCCCCTGCAATGCCTTTCCTTTCTTGAAGGTGCAGGCAGGACTCCTGTTTCCCAGAGGATGCACTTTCCAGCGTCCCACAGCCTCTGGCTCCCTCGCTTTTTTGATTTTATTAACATCACACATGCATTTGCTTTGATGTGAAAAGGAAACAAAAATATTCTCCACTTTCTCTCTGAAAGTTCTACTTGTTAAAGTTGGTCAGACTTGAGAGTGGCATTTTATAGAGTCATTGGCCTAAATAGGCAACCTAAATTATGCCATCTGCCACACGAGTGGAGTTTATGTAACACCGCGGTCGGGGGGGGGAGGGCTGGAAGCTGTTTAATATTATCCATCAATACCGCTGCCTTCCCGGGACCGCCTCCCTCAGGACGCCACCTGCCATGTTCTTCTCGGGAGTTTTCAATATCCTTCGTGACTGGTCTAGCACTACTCCCACACGAATAGATTTGCTGTTTTCTTTTACAGTTCTTCAGAATAGGAGTGCTTTTTCCCCCCTAACAATGAACACACAACCTCATCTTGGGGCTCTTTCCTGTATTGCATACATTGTATGTTGTTGTGCTTCATGCTCTTATTATTTTAAGCACCTAAAAACAGAATAAAGAGATCTAACTATTGTAAGTACACGGCCATAAAACCATCCACGACCCTGAATGTGGGTAATGGTAATTCTACCAAGTATGAAATTGATCACGTCACTAAATCTTGTCAACTTTCTGCTACTCCTTACATTTCACCTCAGCATGTTCCTTGAATAGAATCAGGACAGTCTGAAAATCCGGATCAAACAACATTCATTTCCTGACTCAAACCCAACTAAACCCACTCTCCCTCTTCCCCAGAGAATAGAAGATGATATGGTCAAACTGCCCTAAAACTTACATGGTTTTAAAAGGTTTGGGACAGGAAAAAACAACAATCCTTTTTTCTTTTCAGTTTTGCTTTGCCCCCTTCATATTCTTTTATCCTTGTTTTTGCTTATGGCAAACAAGCAACACGAGAAAAGACAGTCACCCACAACCGCCCCCCCCGTCCCTGCCCCCTATGAGGTGGGGTCTGGGAGGGGGACACTGAGTACTCCTCTCCAATCCCACTTCATTGCTTGATAATTTTTGAACTTGGCCAAATACATAAAGTCTCTGAAGCCCAATTTCTTTTTTCATAATATAACTTTGTTCCTCCCTCTCACTGGGCTACTGTACACCCAGGGAGACGAGTGCCCCCAGCAGAGAGAAGGCTGTCCTTCGAGAGTCTGTCCCGATGACCACGTCTCTGCTTACATTATACCCGCCTCTAGAGTATCTTCTTATCTTGCTTTCAGTCTCCAAATACCTTGTCATGCTTCAAGAAATCGTATCACCTCCTTGTGAAGGCTCTGTGCAAACTACAAAGAGAAATTGGAGTATCAGGGATAATTAACACCATATTGGGTTTTTTTTTTTCTTTGCTCTTTCTTGAGTTACATTAATTTTTCACCATTAACATCTCCCATTTTCCAAAACTTATAAAAGTGTTCGGTATTACTTGGTAAAGAACTACCGCTTGCTAATTACCATTGAAATTTTTTTTTCTATCAAACACCACGCTAACATCTGCCTGTTGCTACCATGATCACATTGCAAATCAAATTTTAAAGCTTGCAGAATAATCAAAGGTATAAATAAAATAGCATCTGTACATGGTCAGATATTTTAGCAGGTTAAGACGTGGATCACATCCTAGTGGTGGCAATATATAGTTTGGGAATTTGCTCTATCTTAATTGCACATTAGTTGCTATAATCCTAGGAAATTTTCTAGTTATCAAATTCCTCAATCCATGCCTTATCATTACCTGTATTTATAAACTTCACTGTCTGTAAATAAAGAATATGGTGACAGAAAGCACTTGGGACAAGACCTACAATGACACAGGAAAATAACCAACTCTAGGCATTTAACTTAAAAAGGGGATTGAACACATGCAGATAACTGTCTTAGACAATAAGGAAGTTTGTTTTGATTTGAGTTTTTTTTTTTAATGTCATTCTGTCTTACTGAAAACTCAAAAATTCTCCCATGGAGCACTTTTATTAGGCAGAAAAACAAGAGCAGACCTAAATGAATGCTTTCTCTCAGCACTCTGCCCTTTTCTCTCTTCCTCTCTCTTCAAAATTCAAGGTGCTTCTGAAGCATAGAACACTCAGCTTTTTTTAAAGATCCACAGAATCAGTGAATGCTTTGCTGTTCAGAATTTAGCTTTTTGAAAGCAAGTCGTTCTACCAGCTTTTACGTAACTGCTGTACTTAACTGCATGGGCCTTTTCCGGTTGTATTTTTGCTGACACATTTGGAATTGACTTTTATATATGAACTGATCCCTGTTCTCTAAGTTTTACCAATTGCCAATTGTGTAAGGTGAGATTTTCAGGGTGAAAGACTTCATAGGACACAGCATTCCTACAAGATATGCTGTGCACTGTATGGCTTTTGGACAGGTAGCTGGGATGTTTTCTTAATAGTTCCTGACAGAGGTTAGGCTTAACTTCCAGATGGAGAGAATGGAGATGCAAAGATACACCACTCATTACATTCACAAGTACTTTTTCTCAAAGAAATGATTCGTTTAGACAACAATACATGAGCCACTGTCTTATGAATGCCCAAACTACCAAGTTAAAGCACATGTTAAGAGAAAACACTAATGAACTATTTACTATAGTATCTTGTCGCTCACCTGTATTTAAAGCTCTTTCTTCCACCTACAGACTATCTCAGGCTATTTTTATGGTTTCTGAAACCATCTGTTCTAACCTGTACTCGCTGCTCCTTAGAATACAAATGTTAATTACCTTTCTAACATTTCCCTGCTCCTTGCTATGAGCCCCAAATGCCCCCAAGCATTTATTAGTTTCTTAACACTCAGGCCTTTTCTCTGGTTTTCTACAAGCAGCAAAACTCAGGACTCTGCTCTCCCAATCATCTTTAGTTAGAGGGATACCAATTTGCCCTCTAGGGAGAAGTACAGAAATGAGACTGCCCTTAAATCTCAACTAATGCAGACCTTCTCCCTCCGAGTTGGATAAAGTCATCTGAATTCTAACCGTCTTAAACCTCTCTTTAACAGGATGAGTTCAAACACGTCAGAGAGCTTCCTTCCCCACCCGAAGTCTGCCCAGTTCTTCATTTGGAAACTTCGGTTTCCCTCCCTGGGGTACATCCGTGGCTGGGGTTTGTTCCTATGATGAGGGCATCCTTCAGCCAAGTGTGGCACTTTATTATGGTTTGTTTTCATCTGTGGGACCCATTATCTTTTTTCTCTGATAATAAATTCCCTAAGGGGCCCGAAAATGGATTCTGCTGTAGGTACTGGTTTGTCAACTGACTTTGTCCTTGTTTCTTGTTTAAGGGTCAGGAAGTTGCTATTATAGTGAATGAAATGCAGTTTCCAAAGGGCCTCTGGGAACAAATAGAAACCCCATTTAGAATGCAAACATCACTCTAAATGGTTGTTGAGGGTGACTCCGCCCTGCCCCTGAAAAGTAACTCATTTTGATAGAAATTAAGAATTTGTAATTTGATAAGTCTTATAGAGCTTTTTGCTAATTATAATTCCTCATTGTATTATATTACCGAACGTTGCAGAGGGAGGACTCTCTTGCAGTTGCAAAGAATGGACTTTGGCTCAGTTGCGGGAGTTCTTGAATTTTATTACTTTACTCACTCCTGGCAGGTGATAATTGAACTAAAAAGAAAATAAGTCAGAAAACAGTGGAAAAAGAAGACAGCATAGCACCAGGCAAGAGTAGATTTTCAACAAACATTTGCTGAATAAATGAAAGAAAAGGAGAAAAGGAACCCTGAAAATTTTTAAGAGAGAGTGACTGTGGGCAAAAGCTCAGAATTTCTGGGATCAAAATCAATTAGAAACATTCAGGCCATCCCATTTTGAGCCTGAGTATGATTTTGCCATGAGGAAAACATGTGTTTCTTCTTTGAATAAAATTCTGGAGAATAAAAAGGAGGGGCGGGGGGGAGATGAATGTGAAGAAAAGCTGAATGGGATGAGCAGAAGATAAAAGCAAAGAGGGAAACACAGACTAGGGCCTGTTAGGAAGAAAACCAACAGAAATTACGCAGATTTGCTCCCTCCTCTGTCCTCTCTTCTAATTCCCTTTCCTTCTTTCTTGTATTTTTACTCAGAATTCCAAAGGGAGATTAAGAGCAATTTGGAAATATGTTAAGTAAGACAACACCAGGTGGCAAATAGCAATTTAATTCTCCTTGCCAGCAGAGCTAAAGACTTAGAAGACTTCTTATTAGCAAAGCTGGGTGGGAGGAGGACAGGAGGGAGAGGGAGGTAGGAAAAAGCCATTAAAGTGTTTGGACAAAGGCAGCGCAGCAATGGATAGGCTCTTACAAGAAATCTTTTAATACGTGCGTTAATTCTCCTTTTCATCTTACCGCCTGCTAGAAAATTAGTTGTAGAGGCATTTCAGACGTGTTCTCTGGAGCAAATATTTACACCGGGGTAGTGTGTTGACACCGTGTGGCTTTGGGTTTCAGGGAGCAGCCCGGTGCCTCTCGGGACATGTAAGTACAGAAGGCAGGCCCGCCACACCCGGGAGAAGCTGGCTGGTTTCAGAGGCAGCTCCGAGAGTCGTGTTTGCCTCCACAAGTCAAGTGAGCTGCTTTTTGTTTTGAAAATAGGATAAGGGGCCGGCTGATGAAGTCTTTCCCGTAGTGATGTCGTATTTGGTTTTTATCCAATGGCAAAATTGGATTTTCCGAGACCCTAAACACATGCTATGTAGATATTGATAAATACATAGCATTGAAGAGAAACTAGAATATCCTGCCACTGACATTGTAATTCTTCCAGCTTCTATACCCATTAGCACCGAGGGGCCCCTCCGCGGCCCGGCGGCCCCTCATCTACTTCCGAGGCCCAGGATGGGGGAACCCTGAGGCTCCTGAACTGAATCATAAGAAAAGGCTCCCCATGCCCCCGCTTTTTTCCCCTTTAAGTTATGGACTCTTCTTTTGTGTGCAGATCAGTAGGTGCGAATCGAAGAAGCAGGTAGAAAGTTTCTCCCCGCGAGGGAACTTAATATAAGGAGAGAAATGCGCAGCGGCAATGAGGTGAGATTCTCAGGACTTGGACGGCGGGCCGGCGGGTGTCCTGTCTGACCAGACCCCCTGTCATGAAACAGGAAGAGCCCAGAGTGGTCCTTGGACAAATTCAGAAATGCTGGCTGGGCTTTTCCTTTCCCCCTCTGCCCTGCTGACAGATGGGCTTGCATTGCTATGCTTACGGGAGGACACCCCTCAGGTCTTAGCACAGGCGGGAGGGCAGTCATCGTGCGGCCTCCCTGTGTGTGCGCGGGCGGAGCTGGTCCTGTCAGACGTTAGAGTCACAGACTCTAGGTCCGAAGATCGCACACTATTTGGAATTTTCCTTTTAAAAAAAGTGATAAGCTAACATAACACTGTAGGTTAAGTATACTGGAAGAAAGCAAATAAAAACAAAGCAAAACAGAAAGTGATGCTGTGGTAAACAATAGTAAGACCCATTTTAAATGTTTTCAAACTGTTCTCTCATGAAAAATGGTTCCCTCTCTTTGTTGTTGCTTTTTGTTTGTATAAGGTTAAGAGCTGGGGCCTAAGAATCAGACTGGGATCAAATCCTGTGCCAATGGCCTCAGTTTGCTCATCTGTAAGTGGGGTTAATAATAGAATTTAAGTCATGTATCATGATCTTTGTGAGGGCTAAATGAGTTAATGCATATAATAAAGCACTTTCGATGTTTGTCTCCTCATAAGCATCAAATAAATTTGACATTAATCTATTATTAAATAGATTGAACAACGATTTTAACCGTTTATTAATCGATGTAAAGTTTAAACCTCTTTCTCTGCAGCGTCTTACTGCACCCTGTTGAGGAAGGGCCACAGCCAGAAATTATTCTCCATTTCCCCAGAGATTAGTTCTCAAGGCCTCAGTTTGTTTCACTGAAGTTCTAAAATAGCAGGCACTTTTGCATTTTATTGAGTTGGCCCAGAGGTCTAGATTCACATTATACCATGACCTTCCAAAGCTGCAATAGCTGGCCCTTCTTGTCAAATGCCCAAGGACCTGATTCCCACACACAAAACCAAATAGAGAATTAGTCAGTTTATCAGTATGAGATTTATCTGAAAAATTGTTTCTCGTCCTTGGGAATTTGCCTTTGGAAAAGAATTATTTTCTACTTTCCCTGAATACTAAGTCTTGGACCTGTGACTTATCCATAAGGGGAGCATAACAACCCCAGCTTTCATTCATTTAGTTATTCATCATATATTTATGGAGAACTTACTGTATCGTTTGCTAGGAATTAGATGTCAAAGATGAACAAGACATAATCGGTATTGAGGAATTTAGTTAGGGGAACCGTATGGACATCCAAATATGGTGATGAGAGCTATAAGCCAGATCTGGGGAGGCTGAAAAGGCTTCACTGAGTAGGTGGTATTATTTCTTGAAGGGTGAATAGAAGCTTGCCAAGATGAAAACAGTAGAGAAGGCCACTCTAGAAAAATGATACATCGTGTGCAAAGGGCCAACAGTCAGCAAAGGCCCTCGGTTATTGAGCAGATGGGTGAGAAGTTTGGCATGACCGGGGCATGGGATCCTCTCTTTTCTACTGGGTAGCTGCTCCTGCCAAGCCATACTCTTCAGGGCTGAGTAGACGGCGAGAGCAGTGACTACCTCCAACTCTGGTGCTCAGACCCAGAGGGAGGCTACTAACACATCTCCAAAAGAACCACCAAGGATCAGGCCTCAGAAGCTTATGAAACGAGTCGCCCGAGTGAAGGGTCATGGCAGAACTCGGCACAGCCAGAAGGGATGGTGAGCCCGAGGGGCGATGCTTGCAGGAGCCAGCAGGATTCGTCGAAAGGCCTAGGACAGAGCAGATGCAAGTAAACAAGGAGCTTTGGGGGCGGAGAGGTGCAGGCTTGGGGTTGTGAAGTGCCTTTTATGTCTTTCCAAGGTGCTGAGTTTTGCCTTTTCCTGCAGGCGAAGGCGAGCTGGTAGACTGTCTTCACACCTTTGCAGTGTGGAGTAGGTTTGGGAAGGAAAGGGGCCAAGACAGGAACTCGTGTTTAGTGAGGATGCTGTTGCAGTGCCTCTGGGGCCCCTGCTAAGGTCTGAAGGAAGACTGGTAGTGGAGATGGAGAGGAGGGATAGATAGACTCTGGAGGCATTTCAGGACCCTGCAGTGTTGGATGAGGGTGAGGAAGGAGGAAGAGTTTTGCCGAGGACAGTGCTCAAGGAGAGTCTGGTTGGAGTTGGACAATGTTGGAAGCCGGGATCTATGTGTGGAGCCTGGAACAGCTCAGCCACAGAGAGCTGACTTTTCTCCTGGTGCCAAGCTCACCGTTTCACATGGGTTAGTGCTTTCGATCCATAGCGCACCCCCTGCAAGCGGGGTGGGACTACTCCAATGAAGACCAGGGGAACCGAGGCACAGGGAGGTGAAGGAGCTGCCCATGTTTACACAACTGTACATGGCATGCTAGGTTCTGGGACCCATGCCCACCTTGCCCTTCACCTCTGTTCCTGCCTTCCTGGAATATTGAGAAGTAATCTCAGTTTGAGTTTGAATTAGGGACGCCTGGGTTGCTCAGTCCATTAAGCGCCTGCCTTCAGCTCAGGTCATGATCCCAGGGTCCTGGGATCGAGTTCCGAGTCAGGCTCCTTGCTCAGCAGGGAGCCTGCTTCTCCCTCTGCCGGCCGCTGCCTCTGCTTGTGTTCTCAAGTTCTCTCTCTCAACTAAATACATAAAATCTACAGGGAAAAAAAGTTTGAATTATTCCCAGATTTTGGAGGACAGCTTGAGCAGATCTACTAGGGCCTATTTGCATGAGTGGCTGAGGAATCCTAGGCAAATAACTCATTGGAGGGAAGATACTGAGTGAGAGAAAAAGGCCCCCGGCAGCAGAGGATGTGCTCCTGATGGCCAGCCCACGTTTCCCCGGGGACAGCAGGTGGAAAAATGAAAGGCCTGTTTCACACATGTCTCCTTCGAACATGGTAAAACAGACCAGTGAAGGTGGTCTCAGGAGGATTGGAGGCCTGAGGCCCAGGGTGGGTAAGAGGTTGCGTAGCCCGTGTCAGAGCATTGGCAGACTTAGCCATCATCAAGATGGCTCCAGGGGCTAGAGGGAGGAAAATAACGTCTCTTCTGTAGCAGCCAAGAGACCTCTCAAACAGATCCACGACACTCCTGGGGGCTTCTCTGAACCCTGGAGAATAAGCTGCAAAAGGTTGAGGTTCTTACAATTCTGCCAATGGTCAGGGTCAGGATAGTGTTTTGCTATCGTAACCCTATTTTCTCCTCAGCAAGACACAGCATAGGCTATGTGATAAAGAACAATAATAGCCAACCCCGGCTGAACCTTCACTCTGTCCCCTGTGTGGCACTAAGTGTTGACGTATAGTCTCTTATTTAACCCCCAAAATAATACCAAGAGGTAAATGCTATTATTGCCCCATCCTACACATGAGAGAATGGGACGAGAAGAGACATCTGTAAGTTCTGTCCTGAGTTAAAAGTTTATGAACCGAGGATCCTATAAGCCTATTGTGATCATCACTTTTTTCATATTGAATCAAAAAGTCCAATTTGAATACACCCTACACAAATTCTAAGGCTACTTTGAAGATGGCCAACATCTTCTTCTTTAATTTGAAGTTTGTTTTCTCAGCTGACTGGATTTGTCTCCAGCACCCTGGAGGTGTGAAATGACATCACCATTTGATCAGCATCTAAAAACATTTTGGCTAATTTAACAAATAGAGATCTCGAATGTGCTCTCTTAATTATCTTTGACCATTTGAGCATGCTGCGTGAAAACCCTGGGTAGGCAGCCTGTTCTGCAATTTGTTTTTGAAACAAGCTTTTTAGTCTCACGGGCGGAGAGGATTCTGTTTAAAGGGTGTACACTGTGAATCACAGTTTCAAAGGAAGACGACAAATACAAATCTCAGCCAAGCAATTTGTAAAACTGGACTGCTGACAGAAATCCAGGAAGCAGCAGAAAAACAACCAAACACAAAAACATAGTCAAGTGCCTGGATGTAATCTGAAGTAATGAAGTGGAATGAGCCCCGGGATGACACGATGACACAAGGGAGCAGAGATTGAACAGGCTGTCTTGTTTTGAAAAACAAGGAGCGCGGTTGATCTGAGCCCTGAGAACATTCCACAGACCCAGGGTGGCGGGCTCTCCTGCATTTGGTATACAAGCCCTTCACCTGCTCCTGATGTGTATTCAGTTCACCGCGGGGACAGGGAACTGAATGTTTCCTCCATTAGATTTTCCTCCATTGGATTCAGATGCTTTATTACGTTCATTAAGCTCAAGCAATACAAAGCTCTTTAGTGATTACTTTTATCATCATCATAGCTAACACTTACGGAGCACTCTACTTTCAAAATGGATCAGAGTCTGTCTGGTCCTCACTTGAATGTAAGCTCCCTGAGGGCAGGGATTTTCACTTATTCTGTTCACTGATGTATTCACAGTACTTAGAATGGTGCCCGACACACAGCTGATGTTCGTTGATGTTTGGTGAATGGATGGATGGATGAACAACCTCATGCTTGCACTTGGGCAGGCAGTATTCTAAGTGCTTTACTGATTCATTCAATCTTGATCACAATCCTGTGATGTTGGCATTTATTATTACTCCTATTTTACAGATGAGCCAACAGAGTCCCATAGAAGTTAATTAGCTTGTGCACGATCGTGGCAGAGGCAGAATCAAACCCAGGCAGTCTGATTCCAAAATCTACCTCTCTGTGCATACTGTCACCCTTTCATGCTAATACAACTGGTCTTCAAGCTTCCTATTTCCACTGTTAGTTTTTCCTTCGTCTCAGTACATTGACTTCCCCATAATGTTCTTCCAACAGATCACCCTATTTTATCAGACTTTTTTACATGTAAAAGAAAACTTTTACTTTGTTCTTTTTAAAGCACACAGTATACTATGTTCTTATTGTTTATGCCAAAGGGCTTTGAATTCATTTACATGCAGAAAACAATTAAGACAGGAGAATAAAAATATTACCTTAGGGAGGATCCTAAATTTATATTTTATTTTAAGGACAACCTAAGCTATTATGATTTTTAAATAAAAAATGTGTTTATACTCAATTTTTTTTTCTATGGCACAGTATAAATATCATTTTTTAGAAGTAAGTAATATGGCACAGAATTACCCAGGCCATAAAATTATAAATCTAAGTTTTTATTCTTTAATTTTTATGTAGCCTTCCTAATTCTTCAGGGCAATTTTATCTCTTTAAAGCAATCAGATATGTGTAAATGATACTGCGTTTAGAGAGGTACAGACTTACCACTGGAGAGGTGAACCCATGTTAGGTAACTACAAATTGCAGCCTGGGCTGAGCAATCCTTTTTCTCGTAAGACTCCTTTTAAATTGGATATGTCTAAGTTTTCTTGCGTAGGCAAAGGAAAAGTGAGGGCAACTTCTGGTTTGCCACTGTATTCTGTGGAGTTTCCTTAAGGAATTTTTTCAATTCAATTTTGAACATGCTAATTTACAGCATTAAGGTTCCCTACGCGATAAAGTTCTACCCTCCACCTTTTCCATCTGATTTCTTGCCGTCTCCTACCCCTCGTGCCCTCCCAGCTCATGAAAATCATGCTCCAGCTATCACCATTCCCACAGATTGGTCAGTCCTTTCATATTTAAGATGAGGATGGCAAGAGGAGGTAGTGAAATTTTGCTGAGTACGTGACCATCTCCCTTTTGTTTTGGAGGTCTTCAGACTGTCATGCAGTAGCACACGTGAAGAAGGACGTTGCATTAAACAGAGTCCTTTATTAGTAGTAATTTTTATAAGTTACAACAATTCCTTACAAAAAGCTCAGTTTTAGAGCCATAGACTCTTAAGAGAGACCTTAATAATCATCTTGTACAATCTCTCAGGTAACTCAGACATTGTGTATTTGCTAACTCATTACTGAATTATATTAGTAGAAAACCAAAGTTACAATTACATTCTTTAAAAAATACTATTTTTCCGGGGCACCTGGGTGGCTCAGTCAGTTAAGCGTCCAACTCTGGATTTTGTCTCAGGTCATGATCTCAGGGTCATGAGATCGAGGTCCGAGATGTGTTCTGCACTGGCTATGGAGCCTGCTTAAGATTCTCTTTTTCCAGGGTGCCTGGGTGGCTCAGTTGTTAAGCATCTGCCTTTGGCTTGGGTCATGCTCCCAGGGTCCTGCGTTCAAGCCCTCTGCTCGGCGGAGGTCCTTCTTCTCCCTCTCCCACTCCCCCTGCTTGTATTCCCTCTCTTGCTGTGTCTCTCTGTGTCAAATAAATAAATAAAATCGTTAAAAAAAAAAAAAGATTCTCTTTTTCCCTCTGCCCCTCCCCCACCCTCTCCTACCTTCCCCACCCTCACTCACGCATCTGCACTCCCATGCTCTCTCTCTCAAAAAAATTATTTTTCCTATCAGAAAATGTTTATGATTAACACGGGAAAATACTTCTCTATAATTTGTGTCTACCTCAAATTTAGCTGAGTTAGTAGAAACTATTCTTATGGAATTTGACAAAGCCCCTTTTCTTTTGGACAACTTCTCCATTTGAGAAGGACAATGCAAATGTGAAATCTGAATCTTATTTCAATCTGTAGAAAAATATGCCATGAAACAGTCATATCCCAAGACCCATTATTATCCTGCAAACTAATTTAGAAGGCTCTCTCCCAAGAGAAAAGCAGATCAACTATTTTAATTTTTCAAACAATGGTCTTGGTTGAATATTTCTAACTTTAGTAGAAAGTTCTTCAGCAGTTTTCTTTTTGCAATTGTAACAGATTCTTTTTTTAAAAAAGATTTTATTTATTTGTTGGAGAGAGAGAGGGAGCACAACAAGCAGGGGGAGTGGCAGGCAGAGGGAGAAGCAAGCTTCCCGCTGAGCAGGGAGCCCAATGTGGGACTCGATCCCAGGACCCTGGGATCTTGACCTGAGCCAGAGGCAGATGCTTAACGACTGAGCCACCCAGGCGTCCCTGTAATAGATTCTTTGTAAATGTAGATACTTTGAAAAAAACCAAGAATATATTTTCTTACTGGATAATTTTTATAAGTTTTAGTTCTGTCAAGTTTTTTTGTTAAAAACATTAAGTATTTATCTTTGATTTATTTTATGTTCTTTTGATTGGGTCTAAGGATATCTAAGTGCAGGCAGATCTCAAATTTTCTTTTTTTTTTAAAGATTTTAATTTTGAGTTATCTCTATACCCAACATGGGGCTCGAATTTACAGCCCCAAGATCAAGAGTCGCATGCTCCACCGACTGAGCCAGTGAGGCCCCCCGAACCTCAAATTTTCTAATCCAGAGCTTCACATCTTTAATGTTTAGGGGGAAAGACCATGTTCCACTTCTGCATTTCCCCAATTAACTAGACAAATCATGCTCTGCTCTAAGGAACATTTCCAAATATCAGCTAAGAACTTTTCCCCTCCACATCCCTAGAGTCCTCCCAAGGGCAGTCCCCCCTCCCACCCAACAGCATATAGTCACTAATCTAAGATTGATCCCCTTTCCCTGACCCCCATTAACCTTTCAGCTTTTCTCGGAGGGTAATTTTTGACCACTGAAAATTAAATACCTCCCAATGTGTATAATCTCAATAGTGAATGTATTACCACACTTTAAGTCCCAATTTTTAAGCTGACTGAAGTGATTTGGTAAAGTTTTAAACGGAGACCTATGGGTAGTGTGGTGATGATAGTATATTTATTTTCCAAAGAACCTAGAAAAATCTACACAGTTATATCTTATAGATGTTGTACTGTGCGATCACATAATATAGAATGTTGACTCCATCAATATCATTCACAAAAGCTGGTGATGGTAAAAGCTAAGAACATGATTCCATTCTATACAGTTTCTTAATTCCATACTGGGTAAAACAAATCCAATCACTGGTATGTGTATATGATTTGTTTTTCTTTAATTTAAGGTGTTTTTCTTTTTGTAGCCTTCAAGGTAGAGACACTATCTGCCACCATATATAGAATCTGGGAAAGGAAATATCTTTGATTCTTCCCTCTCTCTCTCCCTTTAAGCCCAACAAATCTCAAGGTTTTCTGATTATAACTTCAAGTATTTTTCATTTGTGTCTCCCACATGAAGATTAGAAAGAAAAAAATAAACCTCTTATTATTTATTGATGATACAGTTGTCTTCATAGAAAACCCAAGAGAATCTATAGAAAAATTATGAAAATCGCTAAGAGAGTTTGGCTAGGTTGTTGAATATAAAATCAATGCACAAATACCAATTGCGTTTTTATACATCAGTAGAAGTAGTTAGAAAATATAATTTTGAAAAAAAGATGTCATTAATAGTAGCAGCAAAAGTATAAAGTAACAAGAGAGAAATCTTCCATAATAAACAAGCTTTTTATGAAAACATTTTAAGACTTTGTGGATTGATGTTAAAGAAAGGCTAAATAAACGGAAAGATGTTTTGTGCTTATAAACAGAAAGATTCAGCATCCATTGTATAGGAATACAGACTATTTTATTTGATTTTATTTTTGCTTTAATGTTAATTTAAAAAATTTTAATCCCAGTATGGTTAGCATACAGTGTTATATTAGTTTCAGGTGTAGAATGTAGTAATTCAATAATTCTGTGCATTTCTCAGTGCTCATCAAGATTAGTGTACTCTTAATCCCCTTCTTATTTCACCCATCTCTCCACCCACCTCCCCTCTGGGGACCATCAGTTTATTCTTTATACTTAAGAGTCTGTTTTTTGGTTTGTCTATTTCCTTGTTTGTTTGTTTTGTTTCTTAAATTCCACATATGAGTGAAATCATAGGGTATTTGTCTTTCTCTGACTAATTTCACTTAGTATTATACTGTCTAAATTCACCCATGCTGTTGCAAATGTCAAGATTTCATTCTTATTTATGGCTGAGTAATATTCCCTTGTGCATATATACCACTTCTTCTTTATCCATTTATCTATCGATGGACACTTGGGCTGCTTCTATAATTTGGCTATTGTAAATTATGCTGCTATAAACATAGGGGTGCATATATTTTTTTTGAATTATTGTTTTTGTATTCTTTGGGTAAATACTCAGGAGTGTGATTACTGGATTGGAGGGAGTTTTATTTTTAATTTTTTGTGGAGCCTCCGTACTGTTTTCCATAGTGGCTGCACCAGTTTGCATTCCCATCAACAGTGCAGAAAGGTTCCTTTTTCTCCACAGCCTCACCAACACTTGTTTCTTTTGTTGTTGATGTTAGCCGTTCTGACAGGTGTGAGGTGATATCTCATTATAGTTTTGATTTGCATTTCCCTGATGATGAATGATGTTGACTATCTTTTCATGTGTCTGTTGGCCATTGTACATCTTCTTTGGAGAAATGTCTGTTCAAGTCCATTTTTAATTGTATAATACAATTGGTGTTGAGTTGTAGAAGTTCTTTATATATTCTGGATACTGGCCCTTTATTGAGTTAGTCATTTATAAATATCTTCTCCCATTCTGTAGGTTGTCTTTTAGTGTTGCTGATTATTTCCTTTGCAGTGCCGAAGCTTTCTATTTTGATGTAGTCCCAATAGTTTATTTTTGCTTTTGTTTCTCTTGTCTCAGGAGACCAATCTAGAAAAATGCTGCTAAGGCCAACGTCAGAGAAATTACTGCCTGTGTTCTCTTCTAGGATTTTTATGGTTTCAGGTCTCACATTTAGGTTCTTAATCCATTTGAGGTTTTTTTTGTGTGTATATGGTGGAAGAAAGTGGTTGGGTTTCATTCTTTTGCATGTAGCTGTCCAGTTTCCCAACACTGTTTTTTGAAGAGGCTGTCTTTTTCCTATTGGATATTCTTTCCTCTTTTGTTGAAGATTAATTGACAATATACATCCTGGGCTTCAGACCAATTCATTTTAAATCCAGGTCCCCAAGGGTCTCCCCATCCCTCCCTGTCTAGAAATTGAGGAACTGATCCTAAAATGTATGAAGAAGCACAAAGGGCAAAGAATGGTCAAGAGACTCCTGAAAAAGTGTCTTCGTTTATTATATCAAGACTTATTATAAAGGCAAGGTAATAAAGACCATCAGTATTGACACAAGGTTAAACAGACCAATGGAAGAGAATAGAAAACCCAGGAAGAGAATAATGCAAATATGGAAATTCTATTAATGACTGAGCATTGCAGATCAGTGAAAAAAGGATGGACAATTCAATAGTGCTATTGAACCATCTTCCTATCCATATAGAAAAAAATCAAGCTGGATTGCTCCCTCACACATTAAAAAATCTATTTTAAATGAATTAAAGACTTCAAATCAAAAGGCAAAACTGAAAAAATTTACAAGACACATAGGAGAATATATTTAGGGACTTAAGCTATGTATAGACTTTTAAAAGAAGACTCAAAAGCACAAACTATAAAGGAAAATTATGATAAATTCAAATATATTAAAAATAAAAATATTTGCTCATTGAAAGATGACTCAGGAGAGTAAAAAAGAAAACAAGCAACAAACTGGAAGAAGACATTTGCAACACATATCATTGACAAAATACTATATAAATTAATTAAATGAACCAATAGGAAAAAGACAAATAACCCAATAGAAAATAGAAAGTGGGCAAAGGCATGAAAAAGTACTACACAGAAACAGAAACACAAGTGGCCCATAAATAGATGAAAAGGTGCACAATCTCATTTAGCAATCAAGGCAAGGAAAAAAAAAATCACCAGTGAGATACTATTTCACACTCACCAAAATATTACAAAATCTCACAATACTAAGTCTCAGAGAGAATGTAGAAAAATAGAATTTCCACTTTGGAAAATAATTGGCAGTGACTAGTGAGATTGACATGTGCAGAACCTATGATAAGAAATTCTACTCCTAATCAATATATCCCAGAGTATTTCTAGCACACGTGCACCAGGAGACTTATACAAGAAATCTATAGTGGTCTTGTTCATGACAGCATAATACTGGAAACAACCCAAATGGCTACAACAAATAGAATGGATAGATGGTCATACATATTACACAGCATGAAAATAAACTATAGTAACATACAGAAACATGCTTGGATCTTAATAATATAGTATTTTAAGAAGAAAACATGTCATATACTATATGCTATACAATTTCTTTTCAACAAAGTATAAAATAGACAAAACTAAATATATTGCTTTGGGTAGGGATATGTCCTTATTGAGTAAAACAAAGAAAAAAAGGGAAAATTGTAGTTGACAGGAAATCTAAGCAAGAGAAGGAGTGGATGCCATTGAGAGGGGGTTTGCTTAAAACAGAGCATTCCTAAGAAGGATCCATTTCTTAGGGAGAAGGTACATAGATGGTTCTTCTTTAAGCTGTATATATACAGTGACATGAAGAAGAGAGAAGCAGAGATGGGAGAATGAGAGAGGTGAGGGAGAGACACTTTTGCCATGCTCAGCTGCATTCTGTGTGACATCCTGGTACCTCTATAAGAACATTTCCTTCTTTGTTTTCTAGCGTTATGGGCTAAATTTTGTGCCCCCCCCCCAGATTCATATATTGAAGTCCTAAGTCCCAGTATCTCTGTATTTGTAGACAGGGTCTTTAAAGAGGTAATTGAGTTAAAATGAGGTAATTAGGGTAGACCCTAGTTTAGGATGACTGGTGTCCTAAAAGAAGAGGAGACTTGTACAAACACAAGTACAGAGCAAAGACCATGTGAAGACTCGGGGAGAAGATGGCCATCTACAAGTCAAGGAGAGGGGTCTTAGGAAAACCCAACTCTGCCCACACCCTGATTTCAGATCTCTAGCTAGGTATCCCTGCCTGGGACTTCTAACTTATCCTCTGCCTGTTTCTAGGGTGACGAAGAGTACTTTAGATTGGAACCCTCTATTTCTATGTCTCTCTGTCCCCTAGGGAGCTCTTTGAAGGCAGGCAGAGTACCATTCATCTGTCCCCCTGTGTGGCACAGAGGAGGTGCTCAGTGGTGCTTGTGGGTTGCATGTACTAGAAGAGTACAGACCATACCCAGAGAAGGTGGTTTGGAGAAACACTAACAAGGATCATCTAAAACAGTGAACTCCTGTGTTATTCATTTTATCTGTGTTTAATTGCATTTTGCCTTGAAATAGTATATAAATTCTGAGGAGGGGAGGGAGAGGGACATCTAATACTAAAATTACTTGGCATTTTTTTGTGTGGGTTTTCCCTTAAAATGAAAAGCAGATGTCACCACCAATATGCCTATTTCAAAGTACAGGATTAAAATCCTAAGCTGATATTGCTAATGACTGTATCTGCACCCAGGTGACTGACAACTGACTGGTAGATGACATTTTCATCCTGCAGAACTTACCAGATGCCTTATCTGTGCTGGCCACTGTGGATGGTGAACAGGATGTTCCCTGTGAGGCCCCCATTCTGGTGAGAGGAGGTAACAAACAGGAAAATACCAGGTAGTCATACATTCATGTGATGCAAATACGTTGCATAGGTTATGGGATAGAGAGTAATGGGGTTCCTTTTGATTGGGTGGTCAGGGAAGCCCTGTCTGAGGAACTAGCGTTTGAGAAAGATCAAGATTCCAGATGGAGGGAATAGAAAAGCAGAGGTCCAGGGCAGAACAGAGGAACAGAAGGGAGGCCAGCGCTGCTGGGTGTAGTGGGTGGTAGGGAATAAATGTGGGGAGGTGGTAGGCAGGGTCCAGATCATAAAGGGTCTCATAGGATCAAATGACGCTTTCATTCTAAGCGTGGTAGAAAGTCATTTAAGGGTTTAAAAAGAGGAATGGCATAATGTGACTCACATTTGTAAAAAGATCATTTGGCTTCTGTGTGAAGGATGGAAGCTAAGATAAATGCTTCAAGAGAAGGAAATAGTGTGAAGTGCTACTGAAGGGTCAAGTGAAAAGGGGCCATTGGATTTGGAAACAAGGAAATTACATGTACCTTGACAAGAGGAATTGGGATTGTGGAGACAGGAATGTGATTTGAGAAGGTTTATGAGAAAATGAGAAGTGAGAGTAAAGATGGAAAGACCAAACTAGTCCTTTGCAAAGTCATGCTCTAAGGAGCAGCAGAGAAATGGGAGCACTTTCTGTGGGCACAAGAGAAAAGTGTTGAGATTCTGGAACTTGTTTGTATGCTAATGGGAAAGATTCAATAGAAAGGGAAATATCTATGATGAACAATTTGGGCATCACAATTCTTGAGACAAGAGGAGGTAAGAAACGTAGAATTTGGATTGTTATCAACAAAACAATACTAAAATTCAATTTAGTAACTTCAATTTACTAAAGTTCACTTTGAAAAAATATCAGTTATTCCATAACTCTGGGCTATAAAATAAATACTACTAATAGTGATAATGATGCTGGTAAGAGAACTATTTTTATTGAGCACTTTCTATAAATCAAGTACTCAGCTGCTTTATTTAGTTTATCACTCAGACAACACCCAGATGAAAAATGGGAAAGTTGAGGCTCAAAGAAAGTTGAGGCTCATGATGAATAGGTGACAGATCTAGGATCCAAGTCTAGCCCAGTTGGCACCAAAGTATTTCAATTGCCCAAAGATGCTCAGAAGGCAGTTTTGGCAAGCCCCTCCTCCCAATGCCCCTTCACACTGTACTTCCCCAAAACCCCATGGGCCCTGAGCTCCTACCATACAGCACCCCGGCTTAGCTATGTATGACGGTTGCCAAGGTACTGGGAACCTGTCACAGAGTTCTGTTTAGAAGCAACTTCATTTTTTTCCTTTTGAAATTATTACATTCTGTCTCCCATGACTAAAATGGTTACCACTGCTAATGCAAGAGCTGTTTTCACATACCAGCCGTTGCCTGAAAACAAAACGTCCTGTAGGAATAAATTTCGGTTCTGGACAAGTTCTAACAAGCTGTGTTTAAGGTTGTTTATATTTTCTAAAGGCTCTTTATTTGGAGTTTATAAATAAATGTGTATGTTTGTAGCACAATCTGCTTGAGAACAAGAATTACGTGTTTGTGTGTTTGTTTGTTTTTACTACTTTACATTTCCTTTATGCTTCTCTTAGAGCTTGATATGCAGAAAAGATGTTCGGTAGTGGAACACTGCTGGGTTGAAGGAAAGTGTGGAAAGCTAAGACTCTTACTGAACTCCCTCCTATCTAGGTCATGAAAACTCCGGGGAATGAGAATTTTATTAGATTGAAAAAGCCCTCCTCCCATTTTTAACAACCTGGGGAATGATCAGTTCCTAAAGGTTGAAAATATGCTGTTCTTTGTGCATGTATGCCGTATAAGAGGCCCTCATTCTCTGAGCATAAAGAGCTACTTAAATGGAATCCACTTCCAATGGGGAACAAAATTTCATATTAATTAAATTTTTTAAATGTTTGGGATCTATATGGAAAAATGAAATTAGATAATGCGAAAAACTCCCTTAAATCTTTAACTTATATTAAGAGGGTTCAGGTTATATTATATAATAATATGGGCCAAGTGTCAGAATAAACCAAGAATGTGTGAATTATTTACTTGGGGAGGGGGTGAACTTTTGTATAATACAGCAAACTTCATGGCTGATTTTACAGTCTGGTCAGACAAAGACCTGTTTTTACAAAAATATCCCCTAGGGTTACCAGTTTTCCCAATTGCCTTTCTTAATCCTTTGACTTTCAAATCTTTCTTTTTTGAAGCACCTGTCTTGCATTACCTTGCAGATTCCCTCTTCAGTTTTAAAAATCTAACACTGGCTGATCCTCCCTGGTGAACAGCTCTGCCTGAGATGGAAGCCGTTCTCCAACATCGTTTCCATGAAAACCAACCATTTCATGAGATTGCATCTCCACTCTGCACATCTGCGCTGGATGTTTGCAACCCCTGACAATCAGATAGTTAATGACTTATGCCCTTGATGAGCTGCACGGCGAAAAAGGCATGAACATATGAAGGAAATGTGATAATGGTCATGAGTGAGGCTTCATTAGTGGTTTATTTTTTGTTTGCTTATTTCTCTAAGCTGTGTAATTTTGGAGCTAAGATAAAAACTTTCGCCTATCCCTATTTGAAGTAGTGGGGCAGAGGGAGAAAAGGAAAGAGAGGAAAAAACTAGAATGATTTAAAATATTTGCCCTTGCTTTCTTTCCTACTTCCCCCCATTTGGGTTTTGTTTTTGTATTTGTTTTTTTTAAGGACCTGAGATCAAGACCTGAGCTGAGATCAAGAGTCAGACGCTTAACCAACCGAACCACCCAAGTGCTCCCCCATTCAGGTTTCCTGATATTCCTTATTTCCCCTGAGTAACATCCTCCCTCCTGCTTCAACATTAACCCCAATTACTAACATTCCCTACCTACCTCCTCTTTCCCCCAACCCAAGCATTGAGGGGGAAAGAAAGGGAGACTAGCAGGGCCTGGAGGTGAAAAGTGTTTTTCCAAGATGTATTTGGACCATTAAACAATGATGAGATGGATCTAGGACCTGAGAAAAGGTAGGAGGACTGCACCTTTAGTCCCATCCCGTAATTTAAATTCTCAGTGCACTCCAGGGACTGGGTGTAGCTCTGTGGAGCAGCTCCTCTAATTACAGCCCTTCAGGGAATTCTGTCCTGCTCCCTCCACCCTCCTTCTCCACCACCTACCACCCACCACTCTTTACCCACCGACTCACTGCAGCCCAGACCAGCCCAGGCCCCTGGCCACCACCCCATTGCCCTGCCAAAGTCTAAACCTGGCTTAGATGACCATTCTGTACCAGGAGCATTGTCCTAAAACCACAATGGAATTGATGGACATCTAGAGGCTATATGCTATCTAAACTACACCAATCTATGCTAATGAGGTGGACCTACCGGTACTGACATGAAAAAAATTGCAAAACTATGTCCATTATATGATAACATTTTGTAAAAAATTACATTTACATATATATTAATGGGAACTGGGCATTACCATTGAAGTCTCAACCGAAGGGGTGAAGCGGGCTCCAGCCAGTTGAAGAAGCATCACCCAGGCCTGAAGGGCCCAGCGGAGGCCCTCCAAAATGTCTCAGAAACACCCAGGAGAGAAGGTCTTGGCTCTAAGCCTTTGCTCAGAGAGCCCCAGTCAGCAGCCAAGGAAACGGCTCTGTCTTTCTTGCCTCTCTTCTTTTCCCAACCCCTTGACTTTGCCAAGTGAGCAAGTAGGAAAGAGGAGAATAGAGAAAGAAAACCAGACCCACCACCTTCAGGTAAGGAAAAGTCTTTCTTTTGAACAAAGGCTGAACGGATGAATAAAATCTTGGGCTGGATGCCTAATTTCTGATTGGATCCTGTACTTCATGATTGCTTGATAGGCTGGTACCTAAAAACTGAGTAAGAAAATTGAGGAGCCTGTCAACTTCTCAGCCAGTAGCAGAAGAAAGTTTCCCCCTGAATAAACTTTAAAGGGAGAGAGGGAAACAAAAATATGGTGGTTTCTCTTACATTCCTTTGTTGTGCTTTGTGGAAAGAGCAGTTTCATAAACAAGGTAAGCTGTCCCAAAAGAGGATGTGTCCACTCTGGTTATCTCTGGGGGTGGGACCTGGAAATTGCTCTCTTTTTCTCTTATCTATTTCCATTATGTTTGAATTATGTAAGCAGAGCATGGTTACTTCTATAATCAGAGAAGCCGCTGTGATAAATGTGCCCATCTAAAATATCAGGGGGAAAAAATCAACTCCATGACTAAAATAATATTGGTGGGAAAGAGAGCAAGCTGAAAAATGACATAGCAATCATCATAGCTAACATTTGTAGAATGCATTACATCTTGCAAAACATTTTCATTTTAATGATCTCATTTGATTGTTACAGCAAGCCTAGAGTTATGCATTTGAATTATTTACATTGTGCAGATGTAGAAGCAGAGTGTCATAATTGTTGGTTACTTAGCTTGGCCAACAACACTGCTAGTAACGAGAAGCCTCGAATTCAAGTCTTCTGGCTGTAAATCCCATATTCTTCCCATTTCACAACACGGAGTGCTGCACTGCAAGGATATTTCACTGTCAGGAGATCCTCTATTTCCCTGGTCCACCCCCACTGGCCTGCACATGGTGCCCTAGTGGACAAGGCAGGATGCAGCCTGCAGTGAAAACAGTCTGTTGAACTATATTCCACTTTCCTCTCTGAACATTGGAATCTCTATGTATTTAACACCTCATCTTTTACCCCATCTTCACATGGATATCCCTGCTGAATTCCATGCCTATCAATGACCTTATCTTTTTCCAGCATCACCATTCCAAACTTCAGTTTGTTTTGATTTATCCTTCTCATTTTATTCCACACTGGGTCATTTTTAAGTCTTTTTGCTTGTCTGCTGGAGGAACTCACAGATCTGTCCATAATCCATTTCAGTGGATTGGGCCCACCGCACTTGGGGGCATGTCAGTTTCTAAGTGGCTCTCTGCCAATCATCCATTTTTAAAATTACCTTTTTCTGGAAGCTTTGTCTGACCACATCTTACCACAGAGGTTTCTAGCCTTTGTGTTCTCATGGGATGCTGCATACTGTGTGGTAATGGCCTATTTACATCACTCTCCAGTCCCCTCCTTCCCAAGAAAAGGACATCCTTGAGGGCAAAGATTACATCTTACCTTTTTTACTATTATTTAGCACAGTGCTTTGCAAAATACTAATTTCCCAATAGAAGTTGAGTGAGTAAATAAATAATATTTTCACAAAAGACTCAAAGATCTACAAGGACACCTTTGGAGCATGTGAAATCTGGTTGTGCAGAAGTGGGCAAGGGACGCTAGCTGTCAGGAGAGGGAGGGAGATGGCTCAGGCTCCAGGATGCAGGGCTATGGTCCAGTTATACTGAGAGAGTGCAGAAGAAGAGAGGGAGCTAAAGTATTGCTCCAGGGTTGGGAAAAATGAGCTAGCTGGAGTACTACAGCCTACATAGCCCCACTCATTTCCTGCTCTGGCCAGTTTTAGGCGCATTGGAAGTTTTCTGAGGGACCTCGGAGAAAGCATGGCTGTCCCAGCCTCCAGCTGTGGCAAGTGAGGTAGGTGGGCAAGCTACAGGCTCACCCCAGGCCTTGGGAAGCATCAGGATGTCCCAGTGAGGAGCAGGTGGGGTGAGCTGCAGTGGTGCAGGGAGACATTGTGGACACACCCAGGAGGCAGTGACCATGAATGAGTGGTCACACCTGGGAGGGCAGCAGAATGAACCAGAGGCCCAAGCAGCTGATGGTGGTGCACTCCTGGGGAGGGAGATACTTTCCATTTGGGCTGGGGTGCTCTCCTAAGTCCTAGCTGTGGGGGAGGGAGGAGCCCCCAAATGACCTCTTGTTACCATTTTGGCATGATGGTGAGGTTGGGAGGCAATCTTAGCTGATCCCAGTCCTTGGCCCACCAGACACTTTCACTAGCCCCGTCTTGTACTTCAAACCCTTCTAAGATTCCTCACTCACTACTGAACAATTGTGAAATTTTAGCATGAAATGTGTACTTTAGTGGGTCCCCCAAAATACCTTTTATTCTTTACCTCCAGCCACTCATGTCCAAGAATCCTCCATTTCCACAAGACCTGTCTGGTTGGCACTGCTTCGCAAAAAGTCCCAAGTCAGTGCTCGCTTCGGCAGCACATATACTAAAAAGGCCCAAGTCATCCTGCCTCCTGCTCTGGCTCCATAGGTCCTCCCTGCCTGAAAGATCTCAGGATGAACCGCCCTAAGGGTGCAGGGAACAACTCTCCACACTTAGCTGGGCTGAGCAGAGACCCAGAGCAGCAAAGGGAGGTTGTGCACACATGCATGTGCATGCACATGCACGCACACACACAGTGCACACACACGCACAAATGCATGCACACACAGTGCACACACATGCACAAATGCACGCACACACAGTGCACAAATGCACACAGTGCACACACATGCACATGCACGCACACACAGTGCATACACATGCACAAATGCACGCACACACAGTGCACACACATGCACAAATGCACACAGTGCACACACATGCACATGCACGCACACACAGTGCACACACATGCACAAATGCATGCACACACACAGTGCACACACACATGCACAAATGCATGCACACACACAGATCAGAACAGCCTCTTGTGTGTCTAAGGCAAGAGGTCCACACTCTGCACTTCCCACAGCCACCTCTTAGGTTGCAATTCACTGTTCATTTTAAAGCTTTTAAGACACTTTACTCTGCATCAAGTGATCTTTCGACATTAATTTTAACTTGATTTCAATAATATAAAACTAATTTATTTTGAGTTAGTTCTCCAGTACTTTGGGGCTCATATCACTCTAAGGATGACTGTAAGTTCAGTCATCCATTGCATAATTTCTTCAACACGTGAATTCAGAACATTTTCTCTGACAGTTTCTAGAGGCTAATGTGAGTAAGATACTAGAATACCGTGGAAGGCCTAGGTGTAACTGGGAGACAGACCTGTTAACTAGTAGTTCTCAAACTTTAGCATGCATCAGAATGCAAAGGAGGGCTTTTAAAAATACAGATGGCTGGGTCCTATCCTGATCGTTTCTGATTCAGTGGGTCTGGAGTGGGGCCTGAAAGTCTGAGCAAGTTCCTGGGCAATGCTGATGCTACTGGTCCAGGGAACCACACTTCGAGAACAACTGCTGAAAGTTAACACTCATTCTAAGAGTACGGTTTGAGATCCTAGAATATAAGCTAAGTAAGGGGAGGGCTTTGTATTCTGTTTGCTCGTGGCTCTATTCCTAGAGCCTAGAATAGCACCTGGCACATAGTAGACCCTCAGTGAACACTAGCTGAATGAATGACAGCATTGTATGCAAATATAATGGGAACCCAGAAGTGGGAGAAGTGTCCTTTAAAGGGATTTTGATGACAGCTTCCAGGAGGAGGTGAGAGAATTAACAGGAATTTTTAATCAGACATGAGTGTCCCAACTAGGGGACCCAGCATTTGGCTGGCATGGAAGTGCACGAACAACATGGTATGTTTGCCATGCAAATATCTCCACTCGTCTTCCATTCTTCAAGGCCCCAGTCACGTCAGTTCTGACCACTTCAGCCCACGGTGACTCTTCCTCTCATTTTTCTGACAACAAAGTCAGTGCTTTCTCAACTTAATTGGTGACAAGAGTTAACCAGGATGCTGATTAAAAATACAGATTTCAGGGTCCCACCCAACACCTACTGAATCAGAATCTCCGGGAGAAAGCCATGGGAATCTGTATATTAATATGCATCCTACGTGATTCTCAGCCTCAGGCTACATGGCTTTAAGAGGAACCTTAGGATTTCAAGGTATTTTAAAATATAATTCAAAAACTTTATTGAACAGATGTATTAGTTTTCTATTGTTATGTGACAAATTGCCACAACCTTAGTGGGCTTAAAACAGATATATTTATTATTTCACAGTTTCTGGGGTCAGGAGTCCAGGCACAGCTTGGTTGGGTCCTCTGCTCAGGTCCTCACAGGCTGCTATCAAGGTGTTAGCAGGGCTGTGTTCTCATCTGGAGGCCCAATTAGGGAAGAAACTGTCTCTAAACTCATAGAATTGTTGGCAGAATTTATATCCTGGTGTCTGTATGATGGAGGACCTCCGCTTCTCATGTGCTGTCCTCAGGCTCTGAAGGCACCTGCAGTTTCCTGCCACACACCCCTGTCCACAGACCACTCACAACATAGCAATCTGATTTCTCCAGGCCATCAGGAGAGTCTCTCTCAAGTGTGCTAGGATAGAGTCTTATGGAATGGAATGTGATTATGGGAGCGGCATCCCATCACATTTGCCATATCTATTGATTAGAAGCAAGTCACAGGTTCTGCCCATACGCAAGGGGAAGGGATTATGCAAGGGTATAATTCTCTGGGGGTTGCTTTAGTGTGTATCTGCCACAAAAGATAAGGAAATGGAAGTCCCAAGAGATTAGCTTGTCAAGGTCTCAGAAGAATGAGAAGCAAATGTGGAAGGAGTCTCCTCTCTTGCTTCCAGCCAAATGCTATTTCTACTCTAAACTGCCTCTTCTCTTCTAATCACTGTACATTGCTTTAAACCATGGGCAGCAAAATTTTCCTGTAAATAGTCAGATAGTAAATATTTTAAAAACTTTTATAAGGACTTTGGTTTTGTTTCTGAAAGAGACAGCGCTGGAGGGCTTTGAGCAGAGAAATGACATGGTCTGGCTCAAAAGATCACCCATTGGAGGCAGGGCTGGGCGATGGCAGGGGGTCTGTTGTTTTGTCAGGAAAAGGTGTTTTACTTCTGTGAGCTCTGGGTCCAGGGTGGGGGCCCACTGTGTCATGCTCACCCAAGGAAACCTCACCGGCTGAAACAAGCTTGCAGCCTTTTCTTAGACACTGAGCAGATGAAATTCCAAAGTACCAGAAAGAGCTTTTCAAATTGAATTCCTAGCTTAACAGAGTAACTTGACAGAGGAGGGAAGGATGAGTCAGCCATTTAAAATCAGGTATAGAGGATCAGCAGGGCTGGATGTGCACGGGTCCAGCATACCTGAATTATTGCATAGAATGCCAGGGGCCCTGAGACTGGGCTTGGTCACAAAGCAGCCTCAGCTCCACTCACCTCCTTCTGACATGAGTGCTCTGGGGGGAAGAGCACTTTCCTCCCTCAGCTGGCAATGTGTGGAGGGGGTAGGGGGCACTGAAAGGGTCTCACACTGGTAACCCAGATACCCCTGGCCCTGGACACACTCTGAGAAGGCCTCACATAGTTAGTTGACTCCAGTTAAAGCTTTTCCTTTATTCATCCTCATTGTTTCACGATTTGAGAATTTTAGCCATTTAAACTTGACAGGGTCAAGAAAAAGCACGTTGTTCCAATTATCAGTCTCATTGCATTTGCTTTTCTTTTTCTCTGTAGTGAATGAAACTCCTTAGCCACATTTGTTAAATAGCCTTTAAAACCTTGTTCCTATCCCCTTACCAGAAGTCTTTCAGAGCTGAGATTTAACTCATTGGTGTGAGGCTTTATGTGAATTCATTTCACCCCTTTTTCTTTAGTTGTCAAACATAAAGTGTCCTCTGGGTGAGGAGAATTTTACTTCTTAAGGAATGTTTAAAATTATTCCCTTGATCTGCCCCTATTCCTATCTCATTTTCTCTGAGTTTTTTAGATTAAAAACAAGAAAACAAACAAAAAAAAGACTTCCGGTACTTTGTGTTCCTGGTAGAACCCTGCCCACATTGGAGAGAAGGCAGAATGGTCTCCTACCCAGCAGAGAATCCCAATTCAGATTCTAAAACCCCACAGACAGTAGCAATCTTGCTCCCTACACCTCTGATTTCCCTGGCAACTTAGAAGGTCAGCATTCTAGGCCTTGCTAGAGAATTTGACCCTGAACTTTGCTTTCAGAGATTCAGCTGAAAGGACTGGCGATTATAAAGCATCATGTGGAAACACCTCTCCAGCCACTGGATGCTCTGAATCCAATGTGCCTTGGGTGATGTTGGACCACCAGGAAATAAATGGCTCAGACGGCTTTGCTTGATCTTTCTACAGATCTGTCTTTACTGTAGTTGAGTTTAATATCACCATCTGCACCAGTCTCTCCCCTGCTCTGTGCCCTGGTGGGTGTGTCTTCATGGACTTCATCAACAAGCTCCCTTGTTCTTTGATGTTGGAGCCTGCGAAGGAGAGAGGCATTTGACTGGGGACCCGGGCTCTGAGTGGTGGATCATGACGGGGTCAAAAAGATGGCAGGCAACCCAGGCCTTTTCTGAGTCTTTGACGCTGGGTGACACTGGGGACATCTAGAAGAGGTGATCTCAGCCTGGACACTAGCTTTTTCAAGACAGGTTGTATCAGCAGGGCAGTGCTGACACACCTTCCAGTTGTTTCTGGGAACTGGAACAGGAGAGCAAGAATGTGGTGACTAGAGCTGATGGATTGGTTGAGGGCGACCCTGCGATATTTTGAAGGTGAGGATTTGGGTATGTGTGGTCAGGGCATAAAAGTAAATACTACCCCATCCTGTAATCACAAGCTGGTGAGTCAGGTGCCATTTGGAGCCATTTGGATTATACTAGCCTCAAGGGTGAAGAGGCAGCGTTGGATGTGATGGGAAAAGGAGATGGCCTGAGGAAGCCTGGCAGGGCCCGCCCTGTCCTGTACAATTTACTTTTGTTGTGAACCGAGTCACTCCCTGTACTTTTCGTGTCTGATGACTGCTTTCAGCAGGTTGGGGATCATTAAGGCTCCTCTCCTCTCTTACTCTTTTCCTTTCTTGTTTTTTTTTTTTTTCTTTTCGTTGGCCATTTCTCCCACCCGTACATTCATACGAGCTCATGTTTCATTAGAAAAACCACGGTTACTAGACTGATGTTTAATGTTGCACAACAGTGAGGCTCTACTGTGCCCAAGTGCAGCTCTTATTTCCCCCAATCTTTGTGTTTTTCTTAAACACAGCTGTACTATGCGCTTCATATCTATGTCATGAAGTCCTCTTTTCCCCCACCGCAGAGCAATTCTGGGGAAGTGCTGTGAATAATAGTCTCTGCCCTCAAAGAGCTCAATCCGTTTGTAAGTTCCTTGATGGTGCCTGTGGCTTCCAGCCATCAGCAGTCCCATCCTCCGGAGCCGTGCTGTCCAGTACGGTAGCCACGAGCCACAGGCAGCCACTGAACCCTCATGAGATTGGACACATGCTAGTTTCTCAGTGTTTGATGAATGAGTCATGCATGAGTGAATGAATATGGAGGGCTGGTTTCAAACTGAGATGTACTCTAAGTATAAACTACACATGAAGGTCATGAAGAATTCATACGAAAAGGTGTATGAAAAATATTAGTATTTTTAAAAAGTTCATTACGGGGCGCCTGGGTGGCTCAGTCGTTAAGCGTCTGCCTTCGGCTCAGGTCGTGATCCCAGGGTCCTGGGATCCAGCCCCGCATCGGGCTCCCTGCTCCTCGGGAAGCCTGCTTCTCCCTCTCCCACTCCCCCTGCTTGTGTTCCCTCTCTCACTGTCTCTCTCTGTCAAATAAATAAATAAAATCTTTAAAAAAAAATTAAAAAAAAGTTCATTACATGTGGGAATGATAATATTTAGGATCTATTGGGTTAAATAAGAGACATTGTTAAAATCAATTTCATCTGCAGCTACTTGAAGATTTAAAGTGACAAATGGGGTTCGCTTTTTGTTTCTCTTGACTGCTTTCTTCTAGATGGCCTGCTTCCACCTCTCCCCCTTTTCCCCCAGAAGGAGTGTATACTTCCTCTGGAGGCCACTGCCCCTCATATGTAATACCTGTCATACTCTAGTGGCTGCCTGTCCACGTCTGAAATCTTTACCAGACTGAGCACCTCGCGAGAGAGGAACTTACATACCCAGCCTACCGTGCAGTGCTTGGTACAAAGAGGTGGACAACAATCATTTGGTGAATACTGGTCCAATTCTTCTATTAGACTGCACTTGTGCGAGGCTGGCATACACAAGTGTTAACATGATGTTAAGTATAATACTTATGAGTAGGCACTCAATATGTGTGTGAAATATCCCAGAGATAACTTCAATTTTCAATGTATGACTGAATTTTAAAAACTCTTGTAAATGTCTTCTTAATTCCTAATTATTACCTTTCTAAGGGGAAGATGCTGGGTAACACAATAGTGCTCACGCACATGTGGTGTGTGTATCTATTTCATGGTGCACATGAGTGCTGCCAGATATGGTTGAGATTGTAGTCCAGGTGGTCACACCTGCCCGTTTTCATTTGCAGATAGGCACAAAGCCCAGGTGGATCCCAATTAATTCTCAGAATTCTCTGAGGGTTTTAAAACCAATTGAATCAATCAACTGTAAAGGAGAAGTACAAGTAAGATAAGGGCTACAATTTTTTTTTCACCTGAAATATGCTGAATTTAAGAGAGTAAACACACTGGTAAATATTTATATAACATTCCACCCTTGACTTTGATGATTTTGCTTCTCATTAGGACTGGGCTTGCTTTTATGCCCACTCAGGCCAGAAGCAGTTAGGTAGCCTGGCTCTAATGCATCTTCATGGTTAGATGTTAGTAAAGCACATCGGTGAGAGTAGATTCATTATTTGTGAGGAAATTTTATGAATTTGACTCAAGATACCTAAGAGTCTGGTATCTAAAATTAACACAGCATTAGTTTTTCATCAATCATTAATATAAAGGGAATCACTATATCTAGAAAAACTAGGTAGATTTAAATAAAACTTTAAGGCTTTATCTGGTTAGTTAAATAGACATTTTAATTATTACTCCTAGGGATCATATTTTTTAAAAAAGATTATTTATTTATTTGAGAGAGAGAGTGAGTGCATATGAGCAGTGGGGGTTGGGGGGTAGAGGGAGAGGGAGAATCCTTGAGCAGATACCCTGCTGAGTGCAGAGCCTGAGGTGGGGCTCCATCCCAGGCATCTGAGATCATGACCGGAGCCAAAATCAAGAGTCGCCTGCCCAACCGAGAGCCACCCAGGTGCCCGTCCTATGGATCGTATTTTTGAAAAATTGTCTGAACCCTTATTAACTATTGAGTAATGGAAGGAGTTGACATAAATAAAGTGGTACGCATATACTCTGATGCTGCCTCTTCTATGAAGACAGATCTCCCATCCTAGTACTGCCCTCAACACTTCGCTGGCACTTAATATTTAACATCTTGAATTAAAGTTATTGCAATAACTATCTTATTCCAACCTCTATACTATCTTTTTCTTACTCACTTTTATAATTCTGTAATACTTAGCCAGTGCTTTCCACATGGAAGCTCTTCTCTAACTGCATGTGGAATCAAATTAAAATGAATCGAGTAGAGACCTGGGAGTCATGAACCCTGGTCCAGTCACTGAGCAGCTCTACCACCAGTCCGGCGATTTCTCTGAGCCCTGGGCTCCTCTTGCCTCTGTTCTTCCTTCCCCACAACATTATCTTTTGCTATCCTGTCCTGAACTTTGTCACCCTTCACCTACATTATGGTAACCGACTCTACTACACACTCTCATGTGGTGGCTCTGTGCTAAGTGTCAATACTTTATTTTATTTAATCCTTATAATTGATGAGATGGAGATCATCAGCCCTCTTTTCAGCTGATAAAACTGAGGCTAGAGAGAGACTGAGTGCCATGTCTAAGGCACTAGTAAATTGGTAGAGTCAGGATCTGAATCTAGAGACTTGTGTCTGATGTGCTCTGGCTATTCTTCAACTTATTTTTCAATCAGAATTATTTTGAGAAAGCCCCACTCTAAACTAGTATACTCCTCCCTCCCCAATGCATTAAAACAGAAACAACATCTACAATTACTGGTAATTGCTGTGGATCCAACTATTAGTACAAGAAGCAAGAAGACCTCAGCATGGGTTGTTATCATAGTTACAAACTATCACAAACTTAATTATTGGGTAGAAATGTGGAATGTTGCAGCCAAATATGAGGATAATGAGCCTTTACCATGAATGCGTGGAAGGAAACCTGGACTCTATTTCTGGGTCTGCCTCAAGCTTTCTCTGTGGCCTTGGGCAAGCGACTTCAACACTCAGTCAGTATCCTGGGGTAAGATGGTGATGATGACACACAGCACCTACTTATTGTGCTGGTTTGCTGGGACTGATGAGTACGTTGGTCAAGGGCTGTAGATGAGAGGAAGTATAATTTTTTTTTTTTTAAATGACAAATTGTACTATACCTGGGGCAGTGTAGGGCAGGGGAAAGTGCAGGGATTCTGGAAAACAGATGATCTATTTCCTTATTTTAAAATGGAAGGTGGGATGGGATGGAGGGATGATCACCTGCTCTTCCTGCTGTAAATGCTGACGTTCCACTTGAGCTCAAGAGAGCTGTTAATTGCTTTCACATATCCTAGGAATAACTGGACAAAATGAAGTTACTACCATTTAGGACAGACATGGACAAACGACTCTTTGCTGACATTTGTCATTCTTTAAACACAGTGACATCCCGTTATTAAGGAATCATAGCTCATAACTAAGACAGAGACGAGCGCCAGTTACTTTTCTTGACTCCGTCCACTTTTTAAAAAAACTGTCTCACCTCCCGCATGCATGTAACCCATTACGGAGTTTCTTTCTTTTCCTGGGGTTTAAGGGCCCGCATTAAGCGCCGGCGCATCGTGGGGAACCCCTTGCACAGCTTTCCCCCAAGGCATTCTAAAGGTATTGTTCATGAATTTGCGTTAGGATTGCTTGTGTTGCAGAATTTTAAGAAATAAAATTGCAGAGGTTTAAATTCTACATTTTGAAGTGGGTGGGTCATCACCGGGTCACAGGAAACTTCAAGGTAAATACTATGGCCTCTGGAGAAAGGCCGGGTCGAGTCAGAGCTTCACCAACCTCTCCCCAGAGCAGACGATTAATTTTTGCTTTTAACGCGTAACAACCTCCGCCCGGCCTTGCAGCCCGGCAAGCGAGCCAGTGCAAAAACCCTGCCAAGATGCGGGCCGAGCGAGGGCGGGGGCGGGGGGAGACGTCGGCGGCGCGAGGGCCCCCGCGGGAGGAGAAACCTCGGCTGGAACAACCCGGACCAGCCCCGTCCCTGTCCTCCTGGGGGAACGTGGGGACGGCTCCTCTCGAACCGTCTCCGTGCGCAGAGTCCGCGGCGCCAAGAGTGAAGTGTTTTCTCTAGAAACGATTTCTCCCGAACCCCCTAGCCGGAGGAAGGGGATTAAAAGTGACAAAGAAAGGGGGTGGGCTCTGGAGAGACCTCGGGGGTGGGGGGTGTGGAGCGGCGCCCCCAAGGAGGGGCTCAGCGATACGAGCGCAGCCCTTGCAGCGCGCTGGAGTGCTTGAGGCGGGCGGGTGGGGGACGCGGTGCCAAGCGCGGGGGTCGGCAGGGCGGGGGGAGGGGCGCCCCGGCCTCCCACCTCCGTGGCGGCGCCCGGGAAAGGGCGGGCCTCGGCGGAAGGCCGTCTGTAGGGGCGGGCCGTGCGGTCGGGGTCCCGCGGCCGCCCGCGCCCTGGGGAGGGAGGCGGCGGGGGCGTGGGGCCGCGGCCGTGCGCTCCGCCCCGCGCGGGGAGCGGGCCGCGCCTCCCCCTGCCGCATGTGCGCGGTGTTGTGTGCCCGGCCCTGCTCCTCCTCCTCCCCTCCCCTCGCCGCCGTCCCCTCCCCCAGCGGCCCCGAGTGAGCGCGAGCGCCACACAGCCCCGGGCCGCCGCCGTCCAGCGCGCCGAGACGCCGAACAGGTGGCCGGAGGCTGCGGGCGCTGCAGCGGGGAGAGGCGAGGCGAGCTCCGGGCCAGGCGAGGGCGGCCGGGCCGGGCCGGGCATGCTAGCCGAGCGGCCCCCCGGCGCCGCCGCTTGCCCGCGCCCCTAGCCTCCCGCGCGCCCGTGCAGCGGCCCCGCCGCGCCCAGCGTCCAGCCGCCCCTGCCCGGGGCCGCTCCGGCCGCGGTCAGCGAGGGGCGCGGGCCGGCCCGCGACAGCGGCGGCGGCGGCATGAAAGTGACCGTGTGCTTCGGGAGGACCCGGGTGGTCGTGCCGTGCGGAGACGGCCACATGAAAGTTTTCAGCCTCATCCAGCAAGCGGTGACCCGCTACCGGAAGGCCATCGCCAAGGTGAGGGGCCGGGGGCGCACGGGGCGCGAGGGGTGGGGGCGGGAGAAGGGGGGAGGAGGAGAGGGAGGAGGAAGAGGAGGAGGGGGAAGGCGCCGGGATCAATATGGCGCTTCCTGGAAAGGGGAGGAGGGAGACGGAGGGGAGGCGGGGAAAGGGAAAGTGCGGCGGCCGGGCCGGGCCTCGCGGGCGCCCCCCGCCCCAGGCTGCGGGCGGCAAAGTTCTCCGCGCGGGCCGGGTGGGTGGGGTGGGCGCAGCCCCGGGTGAGAGCGCCGGACCCCGCGGCTCCTCCCCGGCCGAGCGCCGCCCGCCTCTCCCTCGGGGCTCCGGCCGCGGGGCGGGCGTCGGCCACAGGCGCCCCTTAGGAGCCTGTCCTAGGAACCGAGCCCGAACTCAGCCCTCCGGGGCGCGGGCGAAACCTGGCCGGACGCCTCTCCCCAGGCTGCAGGCGGTTGAAATCCAGCCTCAGGCCTTTCCCCGCTCCCAGGCCCCGCGGCAAAGGCTGGGGAAAAGGAACTTTTTTTGGTTGGAGGAGAGTTTAATTATTCCCCGCACGGCGGAGAGCGGCTGCATTTGTACTCCAACACTGCCTTCGTCCGGGCGGGGGAAAGAGCCGAAGCCACGAGCCCTTTCGTCTCCCGGTCGCGCGCGGGCAGGGCCGGCGCAGCGCGGTTTGGGGGCAGCTGGTGGGGGAGAGTCGCCGGCAGCCCCGAGAGGGACACGCGCTTCCATGGGCTCGCGGACATTGGTTGGGCACGGAATCTCGGTGTTGAGGGGCTCCCGTGCAGGACTCCTTTAAAAGGCACAACCCTGAAATCAGTCACCGAATGAAAAGTTTTTCTGCGAGGACCTCAGCGTTTACCTATCTGGAACTAGTTCCATATGGTGCGGGCTGCGGAGCTAGGGCCTGATTTCGGAGTGGAGTAGATTTCCCTTTTTCTTCGTGGAGTGATAACATTGTCTCCACTTAACTGCATTCCTCTACAATGTGTCAGAAGTGAAAAGGCATTTTGTTAAATTGTTTTATCGGCTGTCTGTGTTTGACAACAGCCTACGCCTCCGAAGTTTCTGTCAGGCACCTGAGGATATTTCCTTTGCTGTAGAGTAACGTTTGGTGGAAGGCATGTTCACTTAAAAAATTTCTCATTTGTTTCCGGTAGTGGAGTGGCCTACCTTCTGTGGGCTTTGGGGCGGCAGGCGAGGGGCCGGTGGCTTTGCCAGCCTGAGTGTATACAGGGTGCGCCCTCCAGTAATCTCTGAAATTAAGGGAGAAAAACTTTTTACACCGTTGTTTGTTTTTAGCACATATTGGAAAGAATAGGGTAAATTTGGCCTTTTGAAGATCATCCGGGGAACATTTAGGAACCTGACATAAAGATGGAAGATGTTGACTATATTTAACAGCTCTAAAATGTTCCTTACAGTTGGTTTAACTGTTATTGAAAATCAAAATTAGTGGAAATTGGGCACCCGTTTATCTTGCAGTGCTGACAAGGGGAAACATAACTCTCTAAACCTACATTTAGCATTTTAAAAGATTGTTTATAAATGGCAGTTTATGATCTAAATGTTCTAAATCAATAATCAGGTTGCTTATGCACTTTGGAGACCAAAATAAGTTGTGAAAGGAAAGAGAAATACAATAATATAACCTAGGCAGTGTGCCTGTGTTACTAAATAGGGAGGACATTTCCTTTCATTTTACTAATTTTACTTGGTTAAAATTAGTTGTGTTTCACTATGCACACTGTGGACATTGGTCGAAAAGCCTGTTTGGGAGATAAAAATGTAGTTGATTGATCCAGTCATTCATTCCTTCCGCAGAAATTCTGAAGCATTTACTTGTTCGAGGCATTGTTCTGGGTGCTGGACATCCAGGGGACCCACTGGCTGCTTTGTGGAAGTTGGGAGTGTAAGAGTCTAGGACGAGAGGCTCCGAGGTCCTTCAAGTGAAGGAGACGGTGTTGTGGACTATCATGCTGTGGTGCAGGGAGAAGGGAATGTGTCTGGGATGTTGGGTAGATGTAACTGAGGGGTCTTAGTGATACATCTGGACCTTGTTTTTAAATATTAGCGGTAGTTGTTTCAGAGTGACCTGGGAACATGGAAAAGGGAGTGCGGTTTTCTTAAGAGAGTCTGGGGAGGTATGCCTAAGAGAAGGGGCATATGAGCTGAGTTTTTAGAGGGTAAGTGTGAGATGACCAGGTGGAGATGGAAGGAAGGGTGATTCTCAGGGTGATGGTAGCATCGGAGTTGGATGTAAATGAGAAGGAGGAGTCAGAGATGAGTCAGGGCGTTCTAAAATTATTTAAAGGCTCTTTCAGTGCAATTCACAGTTCAGTAGGTGAATTTTAAGATGGGCTTTGTAGTACACAGAGTTTAATCATTGGATCACAAGACTGTTGACTCTCAGATGTTGCAAGAGCCTGAGTGTCTTCCAGGTTCATTGGTGTTTTTTCTTCTTAAATTGTTAGGTAATGGTTAAGATTAAACTTTAGTCTTTCTTCTCTTTTCTCCCACCTTATTTAAGGTGATTATGAAGCTAACACATATTAACACTTGCTTTAACTCTTAATTCTTTTTTACCTCTTATTGTTTAATAGGACAAGGTAAATTTTGTATGAAGAATTTGGTAGCTGGCTAGCTGTGGAGTGGTGTTTAAGTTGCTAGGTGACATGTGGCTTGACACAAACTCCCATCTGGTGGGGAAAAATGTGGAAAGATCATGTTTATGGCTTTGTATAAAAGTCAACTAAGTTTCCCTCCCACCGCCAACCCCCCCCCCCCAAAAAAAAAACAAACAAAGGAAAAGGGAAAGAAAGATCCCAAGTCACTAAGGCTTTCTCTGCAGTAAGCATTTTGTAGTGTGATGGGGCTATTTGGCATTATATTTGAGCTCTTTTCAGGTTAAACAAATTAATTTTTTCTGGACAGTCGAGTGGTGTGACTTAATACCAGAAATGTCCTCCATAAGCAGATATTTAAAGGCTTACACTTAGTCATAGCATTTTTTTTTCCTCTAGTGAAAAAATGTTTTTCTGCTTATGATCACTGATGGGTGAAAATGTTTTGGCTGTCCCATCTCCACCCACCCATCCTCATCCAGACCCCGCTTAAGGAGGGTGTTCTGCTAGACATCGAGAATTATGTTGCAGGAACTATTTTCGGGTGCTTCGAATTGGAGGACTGTCTGCTGTATATGTGTCTGTTCGTTCTTCTCGTGCCTGCAGCCTGACTCATCCTTGAGTCCTGATGGACACAGGGTGCAGAGCACCAACTGCAGTGACTTTTTAGTGTGGTGCCCTTGGTTTCTGAGGTTTCTTTGCTGGCCAGTCTTGAATTTTGAGTGAATCAAGTCTGGCCCTGAGGCTTCCCATTTTCCCTGCTGTACATCCTGAATCTGGTTAGGAGAAAGATAAGAAAATCTTCGTGTTTGTTCAAAAACATGTTGATATTTTGGAGGGCTGCTGCGTACAAAACGTTACGCTCTATGGGGAAATGTAAGATGAAATTCTTGCGCTCGAGAAGAATATAATCTAGGAGACCAGATGAGTACATAAAATAGTAACGGTAGGTGGGAGCATTAATCAGCAACAGGGTGGTACAGACAGTAATTGCTTCTGGATTTCAGAGGTGTGAGTGGTTATTATGGCATTGGGTTGGGAGGGGGATCCTATTTGGTCACTAGAGTTGGTATTGGGCTTAGCCCTATGAGAGGGCAGTGCTTCCTAAATGGATGGTGGAGTGATCTCAGAAAGCATCTGCCTGGCTAAGATGTCCTGGTTCTGAAGGCCTGCAGTGGGGTCCAGGCACGAGACTCCGGAGAGCATCTGCTGCTATCCTGAGAGGTGGGAGGGAGGGGATTGTGTGAACACAGGTGATTCATGCTTTTGGGGCTAGTTTGGCTCCTGCGGAGCACTCTTGCCAGATGGTGGGTCAGGATCAGGAGGAGGATTGTGAATGCCAGGGCATGACACTGGGACTTTGTATAGTTGGACGGTACGGGAAGGAGTAGGGTATTTGGGCAGGGCAGCAATATGGGCTAATGGTCCTCTGGGAGGATATCTAGAACAGCTATTTGGATGGGATCTGCCTTCAGTCTAAAATGCTGCTGAATGCTGAGTAAGGAATAGAAGGGTAAAGTGAGGGAGGGGAGTTGCTGGAACCTTTTAACTCACTGCTTTCCCCCATAGCCCTCTTCTCTTGGGGGGTGGTGGGAGCTTTGGATTGTGTTTGGAGACCTAGGTTGATGTATTATTGGTAATACTGTTTTTTATTACCATTTAACCTTGGGCAAACTAACCCTACAGAAATGCATTTCCCTATGTCTAAAGTGGGTTCCTCCCTTGCAGGGTTAATGTGAGCACTGAACGGATGGTGAATGTGAAACTCTTCAGTGCTGGAGCTGAATCACTAATGTTTTACTCACCGGTTTTACTTGCTGGGAAACTTTCCCAAGTATCCTATTATTCCTGTTTGGTTTTTTCTTCTTTACTTAAGAAGGTAGTGTATAATTTAATTAAAGAATAGGTAAAAATGTTAATATTTGCCTAAGCAGCACTGCAGTCAGAAGAGCAAAGTGTGTGCGTGTGTGTGTGTGTGCGTGCGTGTGTGTGCCTGTGCATACGTGTGTGAATATAAATGCTGCCAATATTGGCTTTACTCTAGGTTGATTATCTGGGCCTCTGGCCTTTGGGCCACAGCTTTTGTCCCTGAAGCATGGGAACCTGAGTTGTTTAATAGTGATTTGTTGTTATTAAAACAAACAAACTTGAGTTTACAGACAGTAACTTTTGAAAATGTGCTTTTCTATTTTTGGAGGGGGAGGACTGTTGATTACTAAAAACATGTAAGTCTTGGTTTTTATGAAAAATCTTAACGGTTGATGTGAGATTTTCCTGCAAATACATCTATAACTGCTTGTTACACATTTATAAGCTTATTGAAACTTTTAGGAAAATAGTAATATTGTAGAGTTTGAATGACAATAGAGGCAAGCATAAAAATAGTGAAATGAAATAAATGTTGTTTTATTAACATTTTCTGTCTTCCCTCTCAAAAGTGAAAAAGAAATGCAATGTGTCTGAAAGGCTGATCTTTCTAAAATGCAAATCTCATTGTACTCTTCTGTGTAAGTGCCTCTGCACCTGCTTTCCCCAGAGGCCAGGTCCTGCCACCTCAGGATAGCCTGTCCCTCACTGGGCTCCCCCATCGCATAATCCACCCACTTGGACTTGCTCACACTTTCCTGCCTCTGCTCTGGTGTTGTCTGTTTCTTCTGTCTCGAACCCTTGCTTCCTCCATGCCCGCTTCTTCTACGCCTGCTCATTTATTGAGCCTCATCTCAGACCAGCCATCTTTGGGAGGCTAGCCCTGCATCTCAAGCTGTTTGAGGCTCTCCACTTTGTGCTTCTCCTGGGGCCTTAGCTCCTGTACTGACCTGGATGAATGAGTGTTACTGTGTGGTACTTCAGTGTGTTAATCTGCAGAAGACAACTGAGCTCCTCCAGGGAAATGCTTGGGGGCAATGGCCCAGCCTCAGTCTTACTTGTATAGCCAACATCTGCTGCAAAGGAATCTTACAGGTTGAGTAAATAAACGGTTGAGAATAAACACAACATGCACATTATTACATAAAAAGTATACTTTTACTTGGAAGACTGTATAACCAGCACTTTAGGGTTTGGTGTGTTTGGCATATTGGTACAAACAGATTATAATTGACACTAAGATTTAGTGTGATTTGGAGTACCTGGAAGTTGTTCTTTTGTGTCAGCTCTTTTGAAGGAGTTCAGTCTGTTTTCAGACCAAGCAGAGGGATAGTCATAGGGTTTGCATTGGGCCTGGTTCAAGGCAGGTGGCCAGAGCAGTGTGGGAATCTGGCCCTGAAACATACCTATGTTGGGTCTGGCGCCTCTAATTCTGTCAGTTGGGATCCTTGGGTAAATGCCAGCAGTAAATAGAAATGTTTAGGATCTGAGATTCACAGAGAGAGTCTGGCTGACGTGAAGTGCCTTCTTGGCTCATGGTGAACCCGGATGAGGTGGTCAAGGAGGTAATATTTAGTCTCACTTGTACCACTAACCCATAGATCCTCCATCTGTCCTGGGAGGTTTTTACCTCCCTGTAGAACTGGATGCAGCTTAGTGGTGTTGGACATGTAATAGATGTTTGGAGCCTTATGCATTTTTTTCAAGGATGGAAAGAAATGTGTAAAACTGGTCCAGGGAGGTGATTTCCACAGCCTATTTTCCACAGGGTAGAATGATTGGTTCAGCCCACAAAGTGTGCTTTCCTCCTACGTGGCCACTCATACAACACGCCTAGCAAAGACCAAGGTCAGTGGCAGTAGAGAGAGGTAGGGGATCAGTAAATTTATATAATTTTATCCATTTTTGATATCTTTTCTGTTTTACCTGGAAAATGGAGAAAGCTTTATGAAAAATACAGAGTTGTGTGAACATGGTAGAAAGGTGATTTTTGTTTTTTAGTCATTTGTTTTATTTAAGATTTTTTTCACTTGGAAGGAGTATGTACAAATGACTTTTTTTCATAGCTTTGTGTCTTCTTGTGTCTGGCTTGCCATCTTTAGATGGTTTACGACATTAAATATTACTTTTGCTTATCTTTTTCTTCTATCCACTGATACTGGAACTTAGAAATAAAATTGAAATCTCCATATCCAAATGACTTGAAATATCAATTATTTAATTTTTTCTCTTAAAAATAGACTATAAAATATACGTACAATAGAAATAAAAACATGTCCACCCAAAAATCATGTACATGAGTCTTCATAGCAGCATTATCTATAACAGCCCCCAAATGGAAACAACCCACATGTCCAACCAACAGAACAAAATGTGGCTTATCCATACATTAGAATATTACTCAGCCATAAGAATGAATGAAATACTGACTCATGCTGCAACATGGATGAACCTTGCAAACATTGTGCTAGGTGAAAGGAAGCCAGTCACAGAAGCCCATGTATTATATGATTCCGTATATACAAAATGACCAGAATAGGCACATCTATAGGTAGAGAAAGTAGAGTAGTGGTTGTTGAGGGCTGGGGTTGGGAGTAATGGAGAGTGGCTGCTAGTGGGTTTGCTTTGGGGATAATGAGAATGTTCTAAATTTAGATAGTGGTGGTGATTATATGACTCTGAATATTGTAAAAATCTTTGAGTTGTACAGTTTAAATGCGTGAATTTTATGGTTTGTGATTCTGTCTCAGTAAAGATGTTAAAAAATAGACTACATAAGTCACTATGAACAAAGCTCACTTTTTAGGTATTTTATAGTTCTGAGAATCCCATAAAACATGTATTACTGTGTCAGAGATGCTCAGAAATCTCAAGTGAAAACTGGCTATTTTTAGGAGTTTTCCATACAGTGTGTAAACCCTGCTTTCTTGGGCCTCTCACTCTGTCCTGTTGCTGTCCGGTAAGCTGTTCACTGCGGAGCCTCCAAGTCCCCTGGACTCTGCTTTGTTAACCTCTCTCCTTCCTTACAGGCTTCCCCAACAGTTCTCCTGTTCTCCTTCGGCCAGAGATTCCTTCCCACCTAGCTCACCAGCTGCCTTTGCTGCATGAAGGTTGATTAGGAGGTTCCAAAGATGTCCATAGTGGAAGAGCTTTTCCAGTTTTTGGTTTTGATCCTCAGTCATTTTGAGCTTTAGCAAATCTCACAAGCTTGTGAGGCTCAGTTTTCCCATCTTCATCTTCGCATATTCAGAAATTCTGGGCTGGCTCCTGTTACCAGTCCCCAGAGCTAGAGACGCTCCTACCTAATCTGTATGTTCGTTATGGTGCTCATGGAACCATGAGGTATGAGTGATGTGCAATGGCTTTTCAGAGGAGTAGACAGGGTGCAGAATCTCTTACTCACCCACCCTCCCTGTGAAAATATTTTGCTTCCCTTACTTTGAAATGATGGGGCTTGACCCCTAGGTCAAACACATGCTGTTGGAAGTGAGGATATATTTTGCCTGGAGTGTCCTTCAGAATTCCTTACCATCTCAAGAGAAGTGTCTTTTAGGATAAATTACATGCTCAGAAGTGACTTAATGACACTATTCCTTTTGTGAAGTATAAATATATGGCAGTGCCTGATACTAAATGTGGGATATGTGTATACACATACATACACGTATGTAGTCCCGAAGTTGTTATTTTTATGGTAGTATAAATTTAAGTGGTTTTAGACATGACAGGTCAATATTATTTTTCCCTTTTGATTATCTTTAATATTCAGACTCTGTATGACTTTTTTTTTTGGAACTCAGTCATTTTTTCTGGTGTATGGTTTTTCTTGTTATTTGTATCACATCTCTTTAGAGTAGAAAACTAATCTATATTATAGGGTTTATATTTTTGAAAAAGCCTGTTTGAGATATTCTAAAATAAAAATCAATAAGAATTCATACAATAAAATTCATACAATAAAAATTCCTTCTCTAGCACTTCAGAAAATAATTCGCTGCATATCTCAAAAACCTAATATTACTAAATACTAAAAATATGTTGTATTAACAGATTAAAAATATAAAGAAGGTAGTATCATTTTCATGTAGATGGCTGATATGAGACTGAGTTTTTTTGTTTCTTTTTTAAAAATTTTATTTAATTTTTAATTATTTATTTATTTGACAGAGAGAGACACAGCGAGAGAGGGAACACAAGCAGGGGGAGTGGGAGAGGGAGAAGCAGGCTTCCCGCGGAGCAGGGAGCCCGACATGGGGCTCGATCCCAGGACCCTGGGATCATGACCTGAGCCGAAGACAGATGCCTAACCGACTGAGCCACCCAGGCGCCCCTTTTTTTCTGTTTCTTTAAAGTATAATAAATATTGGAAAATTTTTTTATGTCTGTTTTAATTTTCTGAGTCCAATATTAAATCTAGAATTAAAAAATAAACTATTTTCTAGGGAACAAACTTTCTTCTACCACAAAGGCATTTAAGATGCATAATTTATAATTCTGAAACCCATTGTGCAAAGTCATATGTGAATAATAGTTAGCTGGGTTCCTGCCCAGCAGGGTTATACTCTAAACTGAAATTTCTCTTATTACAGCCAGCAGCACCTGCAGAAGAGGGAGGTAAAATGTACAGGATATTGGTTCCTGATGTACCACCACACAGGATATGACTAATCACTGAATCCATTAAAGTTGAATGTAGGATTTGGTACTTTTACCACTTTGTTAGAGATCTGGAAAAAACCTTTCAAGCAAATCAAGAGGATCTATTAGTGAAAGTGCATCATTTGGATTGATAACTGTTTAAACAACTACATCTGGCAGATGGTGGTATTTGAGCATTTGTATTGTCTGAGAACTATGAAAGGAGTATATTTTAAATTTTGAAGGCACATACTGTCAGGAATATTGTTTTTTTAAAGGAAACTTGGAAAGCTAATAAAACCCTGAACTTTCTATGGTGGGGTCAGTTTTATCTTTTGTATTTTATGATCCACTTTTTAAAACACAGATGTTTGCAAAAACACAGTTGGCTGAAGGTGGAAAGTTTGGTTATGGATGTTTTTTCTCCTAGGAGGCAGGCATATCAGAGTAACACAGTCTGGACCAGGATTCAGAAGAGCAGATTGCCGATTATGTCATTTGTGTGTTTGAAAGCAAGAAGGATAACCCCTGTAAGCCCAGGATCCTTGGCTTCTAGTGACACCTACTTCATGGGATTGTTGTTAGGGTTTGAAGAGAGAATATAAAAAAAGCATCGTAGGGGTAAAATGGAGTAGATGTTAGCTGTACTGTTCTTTATTTTTGCTGAGTGGTTGCCAGTGATTAAGTCTCACTTGAGTCAACTCTTCTAAATTGTTTCTTCTCATCCTCATTAGAACTGCACTGGATGTGGGAAATTGAATTTGTGGTAAAACTGTTCTTCCTTAAAAAAATCATGGAAACGTTTTTCTGCAATTTAAGAAGTTAAAAACCAGTGACACTGATTTAGATTTTTCCAAGATGTCCACAGTGGAATAGCTTTTCCAGTTTTTGGTTTTGGCTTCCAGTAGTTTTGAACTTTGGCAAGTCCCACAAGCTCTATGAGCCTCAGTTTTCCCATCTGTAATTTGGGAATGCTATCTTTTGGTTGCAGGAATGAACATTAAGGGACTTAATATAGATAATGCTTCTTCATATAACAGACTCTTAGTATTAGATCTTTTTCTTTTTCTTCACGTTTTACACATACATTAGGCACAGTTTTAATGGCTGATTCATAAAGTGAAGTTGATTTTTATTTGATTTGTGATACCAAACTGTCATTTTTTCAGGATGATTTGTTAAAGGGTCGCTTTTCCCTTCTAAAGTACTATAGAAATTCCAGTATTAGTATCTACTAGTAAATCCGTTGGAAATAGAGGAAAGCAAATGTTCTGATCACCTAGTGGTTAAAGCTGATTCTTTTCAGATCAAGGAGAAATATGTTTGTCCAGCTATCTTAGCCTGTGTCACCGTTTACTTACTTGTTTTACTATTAGCCCTTGTTACTTTCTGAAATTGTAGCTACCATTCTGCCGGATCAAAGGAAATTATGTAGAATTTCTTTGCTGTATTTTAAAAGACTTTGGTTATACATTTTCCACTTAAAAATATCTTTTGAAACTTGGAAAGACTAAAACTAAGAAACTATAAATAGTATTTATACTTGTAAAATATGGAAATGTTTTTAAAAACGTAAGCATTTATTGACTAGTAGTATTTCTGAGAATACCTTGGAGTTCAAAGAGATGGTCTGAGTTGTAAAATAAAATGGGGAAGCTGACATTTTTGTGACCTCTGTAATACTTTATTATATAGGCCTCTGTAATTCATGTACCCATGCTACTTCTTTACTCTTCTCTGGATCTTAAGAAGGTGACTTTGGGGAGCTAAATCAGCAATAAATGAACACAGAATGTCTTTTGCTTAGGTAGGTAGGTAGGTGTAAGGATTGACAGACTGATGCAACTTTTAATGCTTTCGTTCAGCTAAAGGCACCCAATGCCAATCACCTGAAGACTTCACCCAAGAGTTGACCTATTTATCATACTAAATAGGGAGTGGTGTCTTGAAGACTTGCTAGGTTCCGGGCATGGCAGTGTTACTATGTCTGACTTGCCAAGTTGTCAACAATGGACTGTCTTCCTATTCAAGAGGATCACCTCCTCTCATCTTTCCACACTACAGTATTGAAGGTTATTTTTCTCTGAGGTCCTTAAAAGTCTTATTAAAATAATGTTTCTCCCTCTCTATGTGTTTAGGGCAGTTGCTAGGTAGTGATTAAAATAGTAAAACTTTATCTCCTTGTGCAGTATTCATATTTTGGCTTTGATCCCTTCCAGTGTTTGTTTGTAAACATTGTTTCACATGAGTGCATTTGAAATTGAAAGCTTTTGTTTCATACACAACATGAAAAAAGAGATGTGGCTGCATGGGCGATTGGAATTTCTGTCTCTCTCTTCCCTTCACAACTTCCTGAGTTTTTGTGCTCTGCTAATGAAAGTGTTGAATGGTACTTTCAAAAACTTTCCAGAATAACTTTACAGTTTTATAACAGAACTGTAGAGAAACAAGCTCTGGAGTATTTATTTTTTTTTTGTTCCCGATTTATTGAGATATAATTGACAGATAACATAATAACATTTAAAGTGTACAATGTGATGATTTGATATACATTGTGAAGAGCTTCCATTGAGTTAATACATTGCATCCATCACCTCACATATTTACCTTTCCCCCCCTCCCTTTGGTAAGAACTTTTCTATTCTCTTGGGGAGTTTGAGACAGCTCTTAGTCTGTTTTGAAAGGTGGATGGTGTGCTTCAGATCGTTAAGCTGAAGCAGAAGAGCTTTTGGTCCTGGGCTGTTTTTCCTACCTATGAGGAGGGAAGCTGCTTTTTGTATAGATTTCAGGGGAGTGGTATTTTCAGCTTAGTCTTTGCTTTTGGTGTTATTAAGCTTTTTAGGTCAGCACTGATGATCGAAAGCTCTTACACAAGATGTGCTTGTATTGAGGCATTATTTACTTGTCTATCAGGTTGGGTAGATGTTGAGAAAGTACCTTTAACTGTGATGCCTATCACGTTTTCTCAGCCCCAAGTCATTGAGGAGTTTCAGAGGGGTAGGAGGAGAATCAGGAAATGGTGGTCAATAGTGGTGGTTATACTATTATCAACAGTAATGGTTAGCATTTATGGGGCATTTTGTGTATCAGGCCCAAATGCTGGGCTCAGTGCTTTGTGTGTATATGTTAATCCAGTAGAGTTGGGGAGGTATTGATGCAATCCCAAATTTACAGGTAAGGACACTTGGGCTAAAAAGGATAAGAAAGTTGCAAAAGGTTGCACATCTGATGCATGATGGCTTGGCCTTCTTAGGCGGACCCCTCTGACTACAAAGCCTGCACTATGAATTACTACACCATGACAGACTGCTGTGGCTCTTGCATTTTAGGGTGTTGCAATTCCATAAGAGTAAATAATGCCCACAGGGACACTTTGAAAGCCAGTAGTGGATTCCTTTTACACACTTTTATCCTCTGCTTCTTAGAATATTCTCATGGACCCTTTCCCATTCCCACACCAGAGTGCCAAGGGTGGCCTGGCTGATACTGGCAAATATGTCCTTATGGTCTGAAGCTTCAGTATCTTGAACATGAGTCAGAGGCTTTGTTTGACCATGGATCAGTTTTATTATCTTCAACATGGCATTGCTATTTTTGTCAACATGGCTCCTTATGTCCTATGTTTTTAAATGCTTTCTATATTACTGGAAGTAGGGAAAAGTGGACAGATGACCAAGCCTTTTTTTTTTTTAAGTTTTTATTTTAATTTCACTTAGTTAACATACAGTGTTATATTAGTTTCAGGTGTACGATACAAGTGATTCAGCACTTCCATACATCACCTGGTGCTCATCGTGACAAGTGCACTCTTTAATCCCCATCGCCTATTTCACTCATCCCCCCACCCCCTCCTTCCCCTCTGGTAACCATCACTTTGTTCTCTATAATTAAGAGTCTGTTTCTTGTTTCTTGATTTGTCTCTTTTTTTTCTTTGCTTGTTTGTTTTGTTTCTTTAATTCCACATATGAGTGAAATCATATGGTTGTCTTTCTCTGACTTATTTCGGTGAACCATATACACTCTAGCTCCATCCATGTTGTTGCAAATGGCAAGATTTCATTCTTTTTTATGGTTGAGCAATATTACGTTGTGTGTATAGACCAGATCTTTATCCATCAATCAATGGACACTTGGGCTGTTTCCATAATTTGGTTATTGTAAATAAGGCTGCTATAAACATAGGGGTGCATGTATCCCTTTAAATTAGTGTTTTTGTATTCTTTGGGTACACACCCAGTAGTGCAATTACTGGATTGGAGGGTAGTTCTATTTTTCAGTGTTTGAGGAACCTCCATACTGTTTTTCAGAGTAGCTGCACCAGTTTTCATTCCCACCAGCAGTGCACAAGGGTTTCTTTTGCTCCAGATCCTCTCCAACACCTGTTATTTCTTGTGTTGTTGATTTTAGCCATTCTGACAGGTGTGACGTGATATCTCATTGTAGTTTTGATTTTCCTTTTTTTTTATTATGTCATGTTGATCACCATTTGTATTTCCCTGATGATTAGTGATGTTGAGCATCTTTTCATGTGTCTGTTGGCCATCTGGATGTCTTCTTGGGAGAAATGTCTGTTCATGTCTTCTGTGCATTTTTAATTGGATTATTTGTTTTCTGGGTGTCGAATTGTATAAGTTCTTTATATATATTGGATACTAATCCTTTATTGTATATGTCATTTGCAAATATCTTCACCCATTTTATAGGTTACCTTTTAGTTTTGTTGATTATTTCCTTTGCTCTGGATAAGCTTTTTATTTTGATGTGGTCCCAGTAGTTTATTTTTGCTTTTATTTCCCATGACTCAGGACACATGTCTAGAGAGAAGTTGCTATGGCCGATGTCAAAGAAATTACTGCCTGTGTTCTCTTCCAGGATTTCATAAAAACCCTAAGTTTTAGGTGTCACATTTAGTCTTTAATCCATTGTGAGTTTGTTTTTGTGTATGGTGTAAGAAAATGGTCCAGTTTCATTCTTTTTCAGTAACCATCCAGTTTTCCCAACACCATTTGTTGAAGAGGCTGTCTTTTTTCCATTGGATAGTCTTTCCTGCTTTGTTGAAGATTAGTTGGCCATATAATTGTGGGTTTATGTCTGGGTTTTCTATTCTATTCCATTGCTCTGTGTCCATTTTTGTGCCAGTACCATACTGTGTTGATTACTACAGCTTTGTAATATAACTTGAAGTTCAGAATTGTGATGCCTCCCAAGCTGCCATTCTTCATGCAGATTTTGCCAGCGTTCCTTTGGACTGCTTGTGCTGTTGGGTTGGGCTCACATAACCACTCCTCTGGAGGCCATTTCAGTTATTCCCCAGTGCCCCTGCAGTGCTGTGCACTTAGCAAGCCAAGAGCCTAGCGCTGTGCTTACAGTGTTTGTGGCATGACTGGTGAGAGGTGATCACAACAGGAAGGAATTTCCTCAGGGGTGCTTTCAGAGCTGCAAAGTGCAGTTCTTTGTAATATTTAAAACGTTGCCTTCAAATATACTATAGCAATAAGAACTTGGTGGTACTGAATTTTATAGCCCTGACAGCAATGCCTATGTAAGAATTTTTTATCTTATTCAGCAGTGTCAAATAACACCTAACCATATAACACCAACCCTAAGTTGGTTAGTAAAAATATGTTGTTTGAAAATTAATATTTAGGTATTGTTGCATAACCAACTACCCAAAACTCAATGGCATAAATCAGTGGCGTAACTATTTAATTATGTCTCGTGATTTTGTGGGTTAAGAATTTGGACAGGGCACAGCAGAGTGATTCTTCTCTATTTGGGGTTATGTGGGGCTATTTAGCTGGCAGGTGACTTGGTCTGAAGGGTCCTAGATGGCTTCATTCACATGTGTGGTGCTTGGCCAGGGTGGCTGGAAGCTTGGGCTCAGCTGCCACTCAGTACAACAGCAGGAGCAGGATACAGTGTGAGGGATTGTGCACATGCTCCCAAGAACACTTGTATGTATTTGAGTGTGACCCTGAGGGATTTATGTGGCTCTTGAATTTAAAAGTTTCTGTAGGCAAATTTTCAATCCCAGTCTAAAAATGTATGAGCCCTCTCTTTCCCAAACCTCCCTCCCATGCCCCTCAGCCCTTCTTTTGATATAAAGATCATTTTCATACTCATTGAAGCCAGTATTTCTCCATGTTTATTCCATGGCATGTTAATAAACAGTATGTGGGGAAAAGAAGAAAACAAGAGCACCTACACATAGCATCTCTAGCATGGAGGTCTCAGGGTGGTTGGACTTCTTATGCTGTGGTTCAGGGCTCCTACAGAGGCAGGAAGAGGACACTCTTAAGATCTAGGCCTAGAAGTCAGCACAGCATCATTAACCCCTCTCTTTTATGCACCAAGCCAGTCATTAAGTGGCTTGGATTCCAGGGGAGAGGGCATCCACTCCATTTATTAATGCAAGGAGGTCAACTCTTACTTTGAGTTGTGGCCATCTTTGTTCTGCTATAGGAATGTGTGAATGCAGTGTGTGTGTGTGTGTGTGTGTGTGTGTGTGTGTGTGTTGCATGTAACATTAAACATTTGGTCTTTTATTTTATGTCATGTTTTAAAATTGTCCTATTCTCGGCCTGGACACCGGTCATAAAATGTATATCCTGAACTTTTGAAGCTGGCAAACCTAAGAAGTAGTTTGTGTTCGTAATTCATGAGTTCAGAGATCAGACAGCTTTCCCAGGCTACTCAGTAGAAAGAGATAATGGTAATAACACCTTGAGTTTATGTGGCATCTTCTCTGAGAGGTTCAAAGTGTTTGTACCACTCATGATTCCTTTATTGGCATGTCCTCTGAGTAAATAAGCCATAGTACCCCTCAAGCTCATACACAGAGGAAGAAATGAAGTAGTTTCATCAGTCTACTAGTGAACAGTGTTCAGAAGCCTGCCTTCTGCAGATCCATGTACTGATTAGAACTTGATATGAGTTTACCTTCCTTAAATGTGATTCTGGAAAATGGTGGAGATTGACTTTTGTACATTGGTAATGTTTTAAATTATATACCATTTGCCAGAGAAGTGCCATGTTTAAAGGAGAGCTAGTTATTTTTCTAATGTGTTTTGTTTGTTTTGGTGGAAGCTTATGGGTATTGTATCACAGGGATGTTTCACTTTAATGCATTAAATTCTACATGCTCGGCAAAGAGACAGAGTGGAAAAGGTAAGGCAGTTAGAGGGTCGTCCCCTTAGTGAATGTGTGGTGTGGCCTGATGGTGACATTGGAGGTGAGAAAACCTGTATCCGTCCTTATGCACCCCCCTCCATGCCCCGTTGTGGGAGCACCTCCTAGTGCCTGTGCTTACAGTGATTAAATGGAGTTTTTAAGGATAATTTAGTTGTATGTTAACTTTACTCATCCCTGCCATTTAGAACCTAAACTTTGAGTAAGATGGGGCTCCATTGTAATGTTCTAAATGTGATATTGCTTACATTTGTTCAGGTTTGCTTAAAATGAAACACTTTACATTTAATTGGTGTGCATTAGGTTTTGGGAAGAAACGACTCTTCAGCCAGAATTTGTATTGGCTAGCTCCTGGTTCTCGAATATCTACCCCATGTGAAATGACCTACCCTATGTATTTCGAGCAGTGGAAACTTCATCACAGCACTCTCTAGTACAGAGAAGTCCATGGGTTCTGCATGGCTTTGCAAGTAAAATTCAAATTTGTCAGCCTGAAAACAGACCCCAGCCTGGCTTTTCCCCTTTATCTCCCTGCTCCCCTCTTCAGTCTGCCCCATGGTGATGGAGCTGACTCTCCTATTTCCTCAAGGTTGTGCCGAGTTTCCCAATTCCTTTGATGATGTACATGTCCCCTGGCCTGGGATTCTCTTCCTTCTTCTCCCTCTCACCTTGGTCCTTCCATTCTTTCTTCACTGCCGCCAGCGCTATGCTCTTCTGCACCGAAAGCTTAAGAGGCTTCCTATTGCTGTCAGGACAGGATCCCTGCTCCCCCTTGGGTGGCATTTGGGGCTGTCTGACTGGCCCTGGCCTTCCTTCCCTCTGGGCACCGCATGCATGGCCTGGGGCCACGCTGGCCCACAGCCCTAGACCCGCCCCAAATGGTGCCTTTCCCGACTCCCCACCCACAGCCCAGAGAGATTCAAAATTCGATAAGTTAAAAGGGATACAAGGAATCATTACCTGAACATGTGCTTTTTGAAAGGAAGTTACCCCAATAATTTCGACTGTGTTATTATGTGTTTTATTACTTGTAAATAATTAAAAGTAGATGAGCTTTTAAGAGAAAATAAGCAGATACTATTGGGAGGGATTTCTTAAATGTTTCTCTTCAGTGTGGTGCTCTTTCTAGCTGTCTGTCTCCAGTGCAGAATCCTTAGTGCTCTCTGCCTTACGCTGCTGACAACGGTGGCTTGACACGCTGGATTTACTGCGCTCAGATGTCACCATGAAGCTTATGGGTGGATATACACGTTCCAGGTGGTGGATGGCTTGTCCATAAAGTGGATAGAAGAGGGTGAAATGTATCCTTTGTGGAAAAATGGGGGTCCTTGAAGACTGCAGGGCAACTATGACTAATGCTGTAGTTAATTAAGAAATCCTCCTTTGGCTGTGTGGGGCCAAAAGCTTTTTTTTTTTTTTTTTTAATCTTTTATAATTAAGTCTGAATGAATATTAAGGTGTGTTTCTTTGCATTAGCTGTACCGTGAGGAGTGGCATCTCTGAGACGTGGATAATGGCAGAACAGGTGCTGCTATGTTAATGAAGACAGTTTTAAATTGAGTTAGCAAAGTGAACTGGTGGCTTGAACTGGGTATCTGAAATACTGTCATCGCTTACCTTCTGTCTCAGAATTGGGAAGACCCTGTGGCCTCCATTCTGTTGTCGCAGATCTTCCCAACACCAGCTTCGGGCAAAGGAAGAGATCCATGCAGAGTGTGTGGGGGGCAGATGGCACCTTCTGCAGGGGCTGACCCCATCCATCATGGAGTCATCCAGAGAGGTCAGGGAAAGTTAGACGAAGCTGTCAAAGCAGGAAGCACAAGAGCAAGTCCACATGCAGCCCAAGGATGGCATCTTAAGAGTTCCCAGGTCCTTGACCGTGGAGGTGCCAGGGGGCTCACTGGTGTGAAGTGGTGCTGGCCTTTCTCACTTCACCATGGTCCCTCATTCTTGCCTCTTCCCAACAAGGTGGAAGCAGTCCTTATGAAGAACTAACTTGTACTTTAAATCAGAGTATAGCATTGGCTTGGACCACAGTTGCCTGAGGGGAAGTGCTGGCCCCGGCTCGTGTGCCGCGGGCAGGGCTAGGGTCACTGGGGCACTGTCACGACTCTGAGGGTGTCACGCTGGGTGGCACCAGGTTTGGGAGCTCTGCAAGGCCTGGTCTGGCGGTTGCCAGCAGCACAGTGGAGCTCGATTGGCTGCCCAGACTTAGCTTAGGGTGGTCTGAGCCGGCTGTGGCCTCCTGCAGGCCAGTGCTCTGTGGAGACAGGTGCAGCCTTCCGCACTTCTCAGAGTGGCCTAGAACATGAGAACATGGGAATGCCTGTCTGGCCAGAGCAGGTCCTATAATGTTCTTATAGAAAAAATACATATTTTGTTTTGCCTAACTGAGTAGAGGAAGAAGCACTTTAAAATAGAGTTAGTCTCTCACTTTTATTTGTTTCTTCCGGTGGAATTCTCTTATATTTTATGATGGTCTGAGATTATCAACCAAAGTGTGTGTGTCCATGTATGTGTCCTCTGAGTGTGTGTTCACGTGTACGTATGTACGTGTGTGTCTGTGTGCACGACATCTGCATGTATGTGCATCCATCTGTGTGTGTGTGTGCACGTGGGAGGCTGGGATGGAAGGGCTTTTTGTAACTGTTTGAGTTTTCCAGTAAAAGACTTGGGATTATTTTATAGTCATAGGCTCTTTCAAGTAGTAAATGATTTTCTTATATAATTCCATGAATTAAAGAAATGCAGTCAGTTTTTATATGGTTCAGTAAATCTTTTAAAAATCTATCTTGCCTTTCATTGCTGGAATATTTAGGAAAAAAATTTTTCATCTTTTTCTTTCTTTTTTTTTTTTTGTTATTAACTCAGCTATAACTTGAATTTTCCTGCTTCATTTTAAAGAGGATACTCACTATTTCCCCCATTTCCCCTAGTTTTCTTATAACTACTGTATTGCATGAATGCTGGCTCTTCAGTGGGACTGGCTATGAGAGAAGTCAGTGCTCCAGTGGGGTGGGGGGTAAATCAGGGCAATGAAGAGCTTGCTCCCCTTATCATGGGGGAGGGCAAAGGCTCTAAGTTTCCATTCTCTGTTACTTTCAACTAATCTGTCATGGCTGCTCTGTGCTGTTGCCAGCAAAATAATTCCCCCCCCCCACCCCTTGTTTATGTATCAGCATCATTACTGTGCATGCGTCCTTGGGGATCTGACTGATGGGTAAATGAGTGCTGGCAGAGGAAGTGGAAGACAATATGCAAGTGTTTTATTTAAGCAGATACATTCTACAATTTATTTTATTGGATTTTGCCCTTTGAGAACACCACAAGTAATCCTATTACAGTCTAGAAACTGCTTGCTCACACCAGATTACAGGCTTCAGTGTGTCGCTCTTGCCTTTGAAAGCACATAAGTCTTTAATAAATGAGGCAACTTCCAGATTCATCAATAATTAACCAGGAATATGACAAGTTTTATCCCAACCCAAAGCTGCACAGTGTTTCAGACAATCTGCTCCTGCAGATGAAATCTCTCTGAACTTCATGATTCAGCATCCGGAGCACAGGATCTTCCACAGAGGCACGGGTTTGAGTGAGCAGAATGAACGTTTTCTTGAAAAATGTTAAGCATTAATTGTTTCCAATAAGATAAACACAGAGAACTTGGAATGTACAGATGATTGTATAGAAGACCGTGTCAACCATCATTTCACCATCAAGAATAATCTAAAATTTTAGTGTTTATTTTCAGTCATTCTTTTTGTCTGTGTATGTGTAAACACAGATGCTTTTTTTAAACAGTTGAGATCATGATTCATATATAATTGTTTCTACTTATTTTACTTGATATATTTGCACTTTTCCATGTCTTTAAAAATTGTCATAATAAATTTAAAGGCTGCATAGTCTTTTTTCGTACAGATACATACATATTTAATTATTTGCCTATTATTGGAAATTTGTTTCCCTATTTTTCACCATATAAAAATAGTATAATAATCTCAGTGCATAAAATTTGGCCCAGAGTTTGGATTATTTAAGTTAGGCGTCTGATTATTGGGTGGGAAGTCATGGACATTTTGAAGGCTCTCAGTTTATACATTCTGCCAGTTGGCTCTCCAGAGAAGTTGAGCCAGCATGCCCTTGGCTGCCATGGGAAGTTGCTTCCTGCCTCTGCCGGGGGTACCTCCTGGGTCAGTGTTGTAGCCATGAGTCCCTGGACCCAGGAATGAGGGCTTCAGCCTCATTTGGTTCATCTGTTAGCCATGCTGTAATTCCTGTATCTTCTCTTTGTAGATTAAATGAGAGATAGATATGAAAAGGGCCTGATGTAGAGTTTGGCCCAAGGTAGGCAGTTGGTGCATGGTAGCTGTGGTGGTGAATGATCTTATTATGTCCAGTGTCTGGATTCTTCCATGTTAATGGAGCAGAGTGACTAAGTGGGAGATAAAAGGTAACTACATCAACGTGTTCTATACTTTCAGGGAGACACAGAGTCCCTCTTGGAATGGGGATTCTACGTAGGATAGTTCAAAAACCCAGTGTTTAATATTTAAAAAAAAAAACCCAAAAAACAAAACTCTTTTCTGAAAGTTTTATGTAGAGTGGAATTCAAAGGTTTCCTAGTGTCTGGATAATTTCCCATCTGTCCACCTGGCCCAGCTCTGTCTTACCAGACCCTTGCATGAGTCTGGCCTGTTGGGGGCTTTGTCAGTGCATGTCAGGTGCCTCTTTGCTCTGTGCTTTGGGTGTGGGATGACATTTTTTCATGACTTTTCTGCTAGTCTGACTGGCTTATGGCTATGAAGTCTGTCTTTTGCCTGCTTTAAGACATAGATTTCTTTTGCCTCTTTGGTCTTCAAGGATTCCTTCCATTTTTAACGAGACACAGAAATGCTAAGTAACTGCAGCATTGTTCATGTAGCTGCTGAAATGCTCTGGAACCTTATTCAATCAGTTGTAAAGTACGTCTACTCTTAGCAGTTTCCTTGACAGCTCTTATTTGGCTACTCACCTTCTGACTGAGGTAAATAACTTCATCTGCTTATGTGATCAGCCCTTGTCTTTTGTTAAGATTCTGACATTTTGGAATCATTATTATTTTGTCCTTTTCTTTTGTGTCTGGGGCACTTTCCCCCATTATATATGAGGAATTTGTCCTTTTTATCTATTGTGTTTGGGTTGTTCTGTACTTGTTTAGTACTATTCATATGAACTGGGTTTAACCTTTGTATTCTTGAGGTACACACTAGATTTATTGGGACTTCTGTTAAGTCTCCCAATATTGAGAAAAGCTATAAAAGACCTAGTAGTTTTTCAATTATTTGACACTGAGCTGGATGTGGTGCTACTTTTTAGACTGTTTTAGAGAACTTTTTAAAAGCTTTGCAGCTGTGTATACCTGTTTTTGGTGTGTGGTCTACTTAAAATATTAGTTGCTTTTTCTTTGTCATCTGCATGACATTTTTGGACTTCTAAAAACACACCAATATGTTGGAAAAGCAATATATTGGAAAAGAAAGATACAATATCTAAAGTAAGCAGTAAGCATCAGAAATGGATACATTTTAAGTGGATCTTTAGAGCTTCGTATTTAAATAGAAACATTAATTGGATCAGTGTGTGGATCTCATAGCTGTTTCTTGTCATACACTGGCAGGCCTTTCCATTCCTTTCTAATCCCCAGATGTAATGAGATGCCTCTGACTATAGTTACTTTCAATTGCCATTCATAAAATTGTTGGTCAGTCTTCTCAGGTGGCAGTGATGTTTACAATGCCTTTAAGAATGTCAGAGGATTTCTACCATTACCTAATAGGCTACTTGTCATTTCCCTTACAAGGCCTGTACTGCTGGAAAACTTATATTTTCACAACCAATGGGTATTGTTTGTTCATTTGGGCTAGGCCAGCATTGAATGCTATGCCATCACTTGGCCACTTTTAGTCAATGATTATGGGTCAGAGCTTTGACCAGAACACAAAATAGTTCACAGAAAGAGTCATGTGGGTTATCCTAAACTTCTACAGGGGTATGGATTTCAAAGTGCAAAACTAAGGAAATAAGGACAAAACTGTTGAAATCATGGATTTAGATTTCTGGGGTTTCAAAAGCATAATTATGTGATACTTGTGCAAGTTTTTGGTGATTGAGGTCATTTGAGATTTGAAGAACCATTCTTTTTTTTTAAGATTTTATTTATTTATTTGACAGAGAGAGACACAGTGAGAGAGGGAACACAAGCAGGGGGAGTGAGAGAGGGAGAAGCAGGCTTCCCGCTGAGCAGGACCAGGGCCTGACCAGGGCCTGACCAGGACCCTGGGATCATGACCCGAGCCGAAGGCAGACCCTTAACGACTGAGCCACCCAGGTGCCCCGAAGTACCATTCATATTTAAAAGGATAAAATCATTTGTCATTTGTGTAAGTAAAAATGAAACCTAACATCCCATCCCATAGCTTCACTGTGTGGACTGAAATAAATCTCCAGTGTCTAATTTAACCATTTTCAGCAGTTCTGAGGCAATGAGGAAACTTAGTTGGTGATTAGATTTCTGGTATCAACTTTTCAGAGAGGACATTCAGAAGTAAAGATTGAGATGAATGACTACTAGTAACATTAGTATTCTGATGCATGTAAGAGTGTCTTCATGCCCATGAACAGTTGTGTCCCCACTTGACAGTGTAGGAGAGTTTAAGATACCTTCCCAAAGTTCTACAAGGTTATATAGAAGAGACAGGAAAAGAAAAGGGAAGAAAATCTTTTAGGAAGTGTATTTGAAAATACCAGGAGAAAGCTTATCTCCACTTAGACTTGCCCTTTTGTTGATATTCCAGATCTTCATTAGGGTAGAGTAAAACATCCTAAAACATGTGGGTCCTTTTTCTCCTCTCATCTCACAAGGGGCTAGATTTTACTTTCTTTAATTTTTATATATTGCTGTTTATTTTGTATGACTTAGATGACTATTATTAACTTTTTAGAATACTTACTTTTAATATTAGAATGATGGTTATAAAACCGGCAGCTTCATAAACCACTTATGAGATGTGCGTTTTATATATAGTATGCTTCCAAATAGTTACAGGAATGCATTAAATGATTTGGAAACATACTAAGCCGATAATAATATTTGTTTTAGAGTGATGGAGTATGGTGGTTACCCCTCTTTTTGTTTCTAAAGTTTTTATAATGTGATTGGTTATATTTTTGTGATACAATTAAAACTGCTTAATCTCCTGCTTTTATTTTAAACATGTTATAGGACTTGTTATCATCTTAAATAATCACACACACACCCTGACACAATTATTATAAATTAAAATTGAAGTCAAATATTTAAAAGTTTAAATAAATGTACTTTGAGGGGTGCCTGAGTGGCTCAGTCAGTTGAGCATCTGCCCTCGGGTCGGGTCATGATCCCAGGGCCCTGGGATCAAGCCCCTCATTGGGCTCCCTGCTTGGCAGAGAGCCTGCTTCTCCCTCTGCCTATCTGTGCTCTCTCTCTATCTCTCTGTCAAAGAAATAAATAAAAAATCTTTAAAAAAACAAAACAAAACAAAACCACCCCTTGTTTCACTTTGTCCAGGAAACCAAACCTTAATATTAAAATAAATAAATAAATGTACTTTGAAGAGAATATTTACAAGCAAAAGTTCTATATGGGAGTTATATCATTCACTGTGTTAAATTTCCAAATTAATGCTTTTTACCTATTGTCCTTTGGATTAAAATAAATTCAACTTGACTTAACGAAATCTTAACTTTTAGCACATTGACAAAGAGGGTATTCTTAAAAATGTTTTAAACTAAATAAGGTTTAAATGCTCACTTTAAGCCCTTCTCAGAATAAAGCTGGCATATAGGGAGAAAAGAAATTAACCTTTGTAAGTTGTTGGTTGAGGGTAAGAACATTTTTTTGGCAGGGAAAATAATTGTTAGTATTGCAAGTCTTCAGATCAGCCAGGAGTGGAGTGGTCAACTCTTCAGATGTTTTGATGTCATTGTGAGAATTGTGGTTATTTAAACAGAATGGGTGTAGAGCTAATCTTAACATTTTGAGATTATGAAACATGGAGGGATCCTCAGTGAAGATTTTTCTGTGAGTTCCAGGACTGGTTGAGCACACGTGGTTCCCTCTGAGGGTGTTGTGGTCCTCTCTGAGGGTGTTGTGGTCCTCCTTCAAGATTCCACAGGGAGCCTTTCTAAAACTTGACTCCAGCGCTCAGTGGAGGAGGCTGGGTGCTGCCTCTTCTCTCCCAGAGCTTCTCTGAATCTGTAACGAGTACCAGGGCAGCTCTTCACACGCTGCTTGGTCAGAATGTGTTTGGGTTACATACTGTCCTTAAATCAGGCCTTCATAATTTGTTGGTGTCTTCCTTTGTGATGCAGTTGGATTCAGAAGCTAGCTGGATGATATTTGAAGGAAAATTATGTGGTAATAGTTGAGTCAAGGTGTATTCCCTTACTTTGATCTCTTTACAAGTTAAAAATACCTAAAAATTATAGCAACTGTGTCATAACTTTTCAGTAGGTGCCAGATTTAGGTATCACCTTTTAGAGTGCTTAAGCACTGTGAAGAGAAAATTCCATTAATTATTCAGTTTTGTTTTTCTAAAAAGTTCAAAAACCTCTCTAGTGTTAACCTTGTGATTGCTTGATCCATATAGTTCAGTTTTGGATTATCTCGTATAGCTGTGTTCTCTCAGTTCACACGCTGGCTTTTTTATTCCATAGAACTGTGAATGCTAGGTCAGTGGTGATATTTTGTATCTTTTACACTCTGTGTAGAGGTATAGTGCTGAGCACTACAATTGAAATTGTTAATTTTGGGGCACCTGGGTGGCTCAGTCATTAGGCCTCTGCCTTGGGCTCAGGTCATGATGCCAGGGTCCTGGGATTGAGCCCCACATCGGGCTCTCTGCTCAGCGGGAAGCCTGCTTCTCCCTCTCCCACTCCCCCTGCTTGTGTTCCCTCTTTCGCTGTGTCTCTCTCTGTCAAATGGATAAATAAAATCTTAAAAAAAAAAAAAAAGAAATTGTTAATTTCTGTTCTCCCCTCCCCCAACTTTTCCTCCCAGAAGCCCTTTTTTATTCAGGAACAAATAATTGAAGTTAAATGTCTTAGAGGAAAAAGCATGGTATATTTAGAGAATCAGATCCAACCTGGTTTTAACATTCTATTATAAAATCATACTAACCTTTTCTGAGGTCAGGCTCTTGGTTTTATAAGTTTTCTCTTGTTAATTTCCTTTTTTGAATCAAGTATTAGCTGTGAAAGAAAGCTGAAATCTGGTGGTCTGCTTGATTCTGCTCTTTTTTACGAATGTGGAAACCACTAGAAACCAATAAAAAGAATGGGAAGTGACTAAAGAACAGACAGGAAATACCAGTACCTCTGGCCAAGCACCACAGCTCATCCCAGGACTGCAGTCCTGGTCAGAGGGGTGAGGAAAATACCACAGCTGCCTTCTGCAAAGGTTGTCTCTCCTGCCCAGCTGGCGGCATCTGCAGCTGGGCAGACTCTCAGAAATGCTTGGTGTCATCCAGATTCCCTGATTTATGCACATGTGAGCCTCGGTATGGGGGTGCTCCTGCAGGGCTAGGTGGGGAGGGATTCCCCAAGCCCCCAATGGTGCAGAGCTTTATTTGGATGCTGAGCTGGAACTGACAAGCATGGGATGGAAGAGTGATCTGCCCCAAGTTCAAGAAAAGTACAAAGTAAGTGGAAGTACATCCCTTCAAATATAGGAAATCTCAAGTTGCTTTTATGTTCCCCTCACAGCTGTGTGAAATAATATCTTGCAATTTAGCCTTAACATTGAGTTTCAGCTCCTTTTTATGTGTGGCATTGTGAATGTTAGTTTTCAGTATTTCCTTATTACAGTGTATTGTATCTCGCATCTGCACTAATTATTGTTCTTTGTTAGTTTAGAAGTCTTGTTTTACCCAGAGAAATAGAACAGAAAAATAATAGCAGTTTTGAACTGTGGCTCTCTCCCTTTTTATTTTAAAAAATACAGCTTCTATAAAACCGTGGCAGGAGATAAGAAGGGACGTACTGTTGTCCCTGGGAATAAAATAGGCATGAGACCAAAGAAGACTGAATTTCTACTTAGCAATGATTTTATTAATGAATCCCAGTAGAGTTTTAACAGCAGAGCAGGATTTCCTCCTATTGTGATTCTCGATAACCTCCAAGAAATAATCCCTTAGGATCGTACTTATATGACATCTTTCTGATTATAGGCTTGTAATAATTAAGATATTTATCCCCAGAAAAAATTGCCATAAAAATTTGTTAATAGTGTGAGGGAAGTGCTTATGCACCTTATTATGTAAATTGTTATTTTATAGTCTACATCATTCCAAAAATGTTTTGAGCAAGCTGTTGAACTAAATCTCCAAGAGTTCTATCATAAACTAATACTTGGACTTACAGAGAGTACTCACAAAGCACCTAACAAATTGTACCCACACTTCTATTGTTGAAAAGGTCTGAGGGGAAGAAATAGAAACCAGGTGAATATTTGCTGATTGGTTTTTGAGGTTAGGTTAGGTCAAGGGCAAAATGAATATTTTATAAATATGTATCAGCAACTTTTAAAACCTTTCACTTAGAAGATAACAGAATCAGGGGCGCCTGGGTGGCTCAGTCGTTAAGTGTCTACCTTCGGCTCAGGTCATGATCCCAGGGTCCTGGGATCAAGCCCTGCATTAGCTCCCTGCTCGGCGGGAAGCCTGCTTCTTCCTCTCCCACTCCCCATGCTTGTGTTCCCTCTCTCGCTGTCTCTCAAAAAAAAAAAAAAAAAAAAGATAACAGAATTGAACTTCCTTGTGTTTCCAAGGGGATCACCAACAGGTGCAAGGCATCTTTTGTGGAAAGAAGTAGGAGAATGTAATGGGGAATGTTGATTTCACATGTCACTTGGTGGCTTTAATGTCATTGTTCATTTCCAAGCATCTGAATTAGCTAGAAGGGATCCAAAGAAGACAGGGACCCAAGAATACTGTAGAAGAATTTGCCCGTGTGTAGGAATTTCTCTTTCTTCCTGAAAGTGCCAATAGTGAGAGAGCCATGTTGGATTTTTTTATGCATGAATCTCATCAGGATAGTATTTGCAGTGTTATGTCATACATAATTAAAATTTTATAGCAAATGAGTGTCTTCTGCTTGCACTTCTGCACCTCACCTCATAAGAGTAGTTGATCCAGTGGGTTTCTAGTAGCAAATTCAGAAACTGGTGATTTTTGCATAGTTGCTTTATGTTATTTGAATGGTGACTGTAACTTTATACATATTAATGTTGATTTAATTACATATACCATGTATGCTGTAGGATGCTAGCTTTTTCTAAGTCAGAACCTGACAACTTTGTCAATTAGCTCTTGTTTGGCTGTCCTGGGAACAAAAATGCTGTTTTCCCTCACTTTGAGGAAACTCGATGGATGAAATGGAGATGGATTTTTTAAAAAAAGATGCACTAAGAATAAAATCAGATTAGGTCTTTTAAAAAAGGACAAACTCTTTGTTAAAAATATGATTTGTCATTTTTATTGGTGCAGCATCCATACAATTCCCCATATAATTCATAAAATAGAATTTAGAGTAGTAAGGAACCTAAGAGGTTGTTTCTAAATATGGAGACCTTCTGAACAGGGTAGACATTTTCTCCACCATATCTTTGCTGGGGGATAATGCCTGTGGTAATGTGCTCAGCACCATTTAGAGGAGCCAGTTCTAAAGGTTAACAGTTCTTATTGGAAACTGCTCTGTTGGCCTGATATTTGCTTCATTTATACCCTTGCTAATTCATATTGTTTGCCACTCAGCAACACAGATCTAGTCTCTCCCCCTTCCTTTATGATTACCAGTTCTTGAAGCTAAGGACCTATGATGAGATTGGGGCAGCACAATGATATTGCTGACTCCTTGCTGGATGAGTGGATTTTTTTTTTTTTAAGATTTTATTTATTTATTTGACAGAGAGAGAGAGAGAGAACAAGTAGGCAGAGAGGCAGGCAGAGGGAGAGGGAGAAGCAGACTCCCCTCTGAGCAGGGAGCCCGATGTGGGACTTGATCCCAGGACCCTGGGATCATGACCTGAGCCGAAGGCAGACGCTTAACGACTGAGCCACCCAGGTGCTCCAGATGAGTGGATTTGAACCAGCTATGGTCTAATGTCTGTACTTGGCCCAAGGGGTCTAGAATGAAACAGATGAGAAGCGGACCTGGAGATTACCTGGCCGCCTCCCTACTCCCTTGCCCATTTACAGGTGAACACTTTGAGACCCCCACAGGCTTAAATATGTTGCCCAAAGCCACACATGCTGGCTTTGAGTTCAGTGACTTTGGTTCAGGTCTGGATTCAATAATGAAAAGGTACTTTGATATCCAAGTTGTAAAGTTGCTAGTTTTTGTGAATATGGTTTTGACCTGGTTGAATGCTCAAGGATATTTACCGTTCATTCAGTGCTATCACTTGATATTGTAATAGTTACTTGGGAAATTGTAAAAAAGCACTTTCTGACATTTGGTAACCATATTATACAAAAGAGGGAGGCTAGTTTCATGAACCTGGCCCTAATGATCCCAGGTAGGGTACAGTGTCCTCACTCTTCGCGAATGCTCATAGAGTTCGCTAGAATCTGCTTCTGGAGTAAGTTTTGGAGGCTTATGGACATGGGGTTTGGAACTTCGGACCCATTACTTACCTGTGGGACCTTAGCCAAGTTACTCAACCACTGAGTGGCAGTTTTATTCTTTTCTTAAGGGCCTGGTACTGCTTACCTCTGAAGGGTATTGGAGAATAAAGCTCTAACTCAGAGCCACATATGCAGTGTAGCGTAGTAGAGTTCTCCTACATCCTTGGGAGAGGCAGTACACCTCTTGATTTTCTCCTATTCTCATGGTCCTGACTCAGGGAATCAGCCATTAGTTAATTAACAAATGCACATCTCCTACTGTGTTCCTGGTGCTAGTGATGTGAAGATGCCCCCACCCCCAGGCCAGTGAGGAACAATCCCAGCAAAGGTGGAAAGTAAGATGGGAGACGCACATATGCTATATCATGGGGACACAGGAAGGCCTTCTTAACTTCTTCCAGGCTGGTGGTGAGGAAGAGACCGTCCGGACAAGTTGACATTGGAGGAGGATTTGGAGGAGAAAGGGGGCTGGTGGTGCAGGGAAACAGCTTGGAAGAGGGTCTTATTGTGAAGCAGAAGAATTTGTAATTGCTTTCCAGTGGGGAGTCTTTGAAGGTTCTAAAGTGGGGGAATGACACAAGATCACTCAAAATGCCTTGGAAATTTTCTCCTTAAAAGAATTTTTTTTTTTTTTTTTTTGAGGGACAGAGAAGCTACTCATTTTCTGTTCATATTGTTATTCCTTTTCTTTTTTTTTCTTTTCAAAGATTTTATTTATTTATTTGACAGAGAGAGAGAGAGAGAGAGAGAGCACAAGCAGGGGGAGTGGGAGAGGGAGAAGCAGGCTTCCCGCAGAGCAGGGAGCCCGGCTCCATCCCAGGACCCTGGGACCATGATCTGAGCCGAAAGGCAGACGCTTAATGACTGAGCCACCCGGGCACCCCCTGTTACTCCTTTTCTAGCTTCAAGTTCTTCTGTTATAAAAGACCAAGAGAAAATATGATTGGTTAATAATAGCCTACATTCTCCACACTGCAGCTTATCTCTTCCTTCCTCCAAATATAGCTTAGAACCTTACTTTCCTCTACTTAATAATAATAAAAAAAAATTGCTCCTGCACTTCAACTAATTCTGGGGTTTATCTTCCTGACAAAGTTCTTTGTGGTTCATACCACATTTTTGTTTTCCTCCGTGGCCATGTGCCTGCCTCTCCAAGTTTTAGATAGATTGTTTTAAAAACTGAGCTACCCAGTTAGATTAATTGCTTTGGGTGATGCTGCCTTGTGTTTCTCATATTGCCGTATCTTAGTGTCTCCTGGGGCACAAAAGCAGCAATCTCTTTTAGGAGTGTAATAAATATTTTTTAGGCTTCTCAAAATTAGTTCTCTAGAGTCTGGAGATGTTGTCTGCTGTGTTTATCATTCCCTTGTCTTGTTATTAGCTTCAAAATTGTGTTCTCACTTCCAGGTTTCTTGATTACTTGACTGCTTATTTCTTTTTGGTCAGAATTATGGATGAATTTTATTTCATTTGTACTTTTCCAAAATTTCTCCCGTGAACCTGTATTTTGTTAAAGAGTAAAGCATTATTAATTAAAAAGAGTGAAGTTGAGGATGGTAACTTTTCTTGTTGCTTCTTCAGAAGCAAATTGAGAGTTCTTATGACATGCTTTTAAAATTTTACAATGATACCTAGAGGTTTCCCCTTACATCTTGATTCTGTACACTTTTGTGGTTAAAAAATAAAGTTATGTATGTATCTTTGGTTTCTCTGGACAGTAAGTGCCAAACTCCTATGGCAGTGCTTTGTCTGTTTTGCTTCCCTCTTATTTGTACCCAAATTTCGTACTCCCACAAGTGCATATAAGCATTTCCTCTCGTGATACATGTTTTCAACATAGGGTCACTTTAATCGACAGCCTTGCATTCACTTCCCTGTCCAGTCTTGGTCTCATGAAGACACTTGTTCTTTTTGATGGTCAGTCTCGGTCTGATGGCCCACAGAGGTCAGAGAACTGCTGCATATCGAGCAGTTTCTCTACCACATTAACCTTGAATTACTGGGCACTATGCTACTTCTTTCTGTGTTGTACAAGTCTCCAGAATAAAAGGCTTTTGGAGTTTAAAAAAAAAAAAAAATCCCTTCACTTTTTCCTCAGATTGCATTTCCTTTCTCTGGTTGGCGTTTGTCTTCAAAGCAGTGATTTTCAAAGCGTGATTACTGACAGGCCTTAAATGTCAATGCAGAACCTCTCTTGGATGCTTCCATTTCATAACTATACTTTCATTTTTAAAAAAACTAAGTAAAATTTTAAGAGTTACTGGAATTTGTGTCTATGCATAAAAAATGTGTGTGATATTTGAGTTCAGTATTCTAAAGTTTGGATGTCATTTAGCAAGGCTGCGAAACAATGACAGGTATGTACGTGCAGAGAGTTTTAACTCAAGTAAATTCTGAGAAGGATGTTTTAGCTGTATTACATCAGTGTGGTCTTGACTTGGTCGGTTGTGATTTTCAGTTGCTGCTTTTGTTTTGCTTTTAAATTATAAATTTATTTGGTTTCATCATTATCACTTTACAGTGGCATTGAATCATGTGCATTTAACTTATGCTAATTCAAATATCAACATTTGCAGAAAAATAATTAGCTTTTTTTTTTTGGTGCAACATTCCCTTAAATATAAGCCAGACCCATTTCTTCTGGGTTTCAACCAAAGAAACAGCAGTCTGTTCCAACACTACAGGAAAAACTGGCAGCCTTGGGCTTTGTGGAGAGAATGCAGTACTCGGAAAACCACATGTGCTGTACTGTGTGGTCTACTTAAATAATTTTCAAGCCTCATTTTATCGTAGCCTTAGCCTTGATTCTAGATGCCAGGCCTTTCATGAAAGGTGACTCCATGCAATTTGTTGTGAATTCTTTGGCCAAATCTGCAGGATGTAGTGATGCACTTTATTATCAGCAGTATTTGGGGGTTATAATTTTCTAATAATGAGAACTTAAGCCAGGTATGGTTTGCTTTTCAAATATGCATCATCCATGACCTATTTCTAAATAGATGTATATTTTTCACCAATTTGTTTATACAGCGACAGTCCTTTTTTGTCATTTGAGTTTGTTTGCTATTCGAAAGTAATAGTGGTTGAGAAATGTGGGCTGTGTTAAATAAAGAGCCTCTGGTTTAAAGTAAAGCACACTTTATTTCCCAGAAGTGGGAGTCCTTGGGAGTAGTGACATGTTGTTTACTTCTGAACATTTACCCAACTGATCAGTGGTAAAATGAAGTCTCTATTCTTCTTCTTCTAATATGAAAGCTTCTAATTGAAAATGCAAGGCACTTATGGGGCACTTTTACTCCATCAAACTAATGAGAAGAACGTTAAGAGCCCAATGGATGCTTAGCCAAAGGACCCAAATGGGCAATTCACAAAGGAGGGAATTAACCAGGAAAAAGCCATGGGAAAACATTGAATAAACCTAGTATTCAAAGACTGACAAATTAAAATATTATCCTTTTTTTCTGTTAAATTGCCAAAACGAAAAATGCCTGATACACGTGATGCTGTGAAGTCCCCACAGCCTGTTGCATTTGGACACTGCTAGTGCTCTGCAGAAGTGTCCGTCTCTTTCAGAAAGCAGTTGGGCAGGATTATCAAGATCCACAGACTTGTTTATAACCTGTCACTCAGTCCTCTGGAATACTGTCCTCTGGGATATTGTTTATCCCTCGGAAATGGAAATTATGGGTGAGGCTATTGGCCTGTATTATTTAAATTCTGAAAATATCAGAACGACTTCAAAGGTCCAATAACAGGCAAATGGTATGCAAGCCACAGTTTATCTTCTAGAAGAAATAATATGTAGCCATTAAATGGATTTAACAACAACAAAGTGATAAAAGGTTATGCTAGGTTAAGTGAAAAAAGGTACAAAATTAAGTGTACACTATAATTAGAACAATGTTAAACATGCTATAGCTGAGGTAATACCCAATGTTATTTGTTGAGGGGTGGAGGGCTTATAGGTGTATTTTCTGTTCTTTTGTTTATAATTAAAATCTTCATCAAGGTAAAGAGAACATTAAAGAATTAGATAAGGCTATGGTAGGATGAAAATGAGATGCTGGCATGACTTTATTCTTAATCCAAGGGGATGCGTCAGCTTCCTTTGTTGTGCCGCTGACTTCTGCTCCGCAGTTCATTTGCTGAGTAAATGTTACAGCTTTTCTAGACGCCTTGGTATGAATGAGAAGTAATTTTGATAGTTAAATTAACATGGTAAGGTCATAGTTTAAAGCTCAAATTCCATCTGGTGAGTGTGCCTGTATTTGCAAAGGTATTTATTGCAGCTTGCTTGCTCTATTGAGAATATAAGCTGGGGAGCCATGCAGAAATAGACTTTTTTCCCCTGAGTATTTTAGAATAACTTTGAATCTTCGTATGTTTTTGACTCTTACTCCTTATTTTAAGACTTCGGGTTATTTTTATTTACTTTGTATGCAAAGATACTGACTTACCTTCGATACTGTCAGTTGATACCAACATGTAAAAAAAGATTTGTAGTTTGTAATTAATGGCTCATGCTTTTTAGGAAATATACAGTATTTACTCCCATCCTATCCCCATTAAATACAAAGATCACACATAATGAAAGTTGAAATTTTCACAAATGCTTATTTATACAGTACAGGTGGATTTTAGCTAATAAAGAGGCATATTCACTCCATACATTAGTGACCTCCCACTTACATTTTTATTTGTACATATTTTCCTCATTGTTCTAGAAGAAACTTAAAATGACTTTATAGAGAAAATGTGACTTTGATAAAACTATATGGAAACTTTTGATGGCTGTGTGTGTTTTTTCTTCTTTAGTGAAAACAGGAAAGCCGCATCTGTTAATTCAATAAATGTTTGTTGAGCACTTAGTAGGTACCAGGCACTTTGGGAGGTGCTTAGAGATAAATGGTATACTAGCACTAGTGTATTTTAGAGGATATTTTAGAAAATAAGATGAGACTTTGCTTCTAGAATGTAGTAATTGGCATCTTATAAGACCTAAGTTTAAAAATTAGTGAGGGACACACTTCTCTTATTAGTATAACGTTTGATATAGAAAAAAATCTCAGTAAGAGATCCTTTTTTCCCCCTTCTAGAAAAGGAACAGTTTACCAATCTATACTGAGTTGGGTGAGTTTTGGTACCAGTTTGGAAGACATTCCTTTTGTTGCAGGCCCAACAAGTCATTACTTACTCCTCAGTTTATTTATTGATTCCCTAGTGGGCTTGTCGTTTAAAAGGATTCAGAATATAGTCATTAGCCCGATGGATCTCATAGCAGCTCTCTAACAGTAGAAGACAAGAAGGTGAAATGAAAGGTGAAAGTGAAAATTAATTCTCTCAGGATTTTTTGGGACATAGCTCTGTAGCTTTGGCTTCATGGAGGAAGTGGGCCTTGGCCTTGAAGATTACACATTATTTGAGTAACAAATTTCAGGTCAGGAGACAAGTCTGAGCAACTTGGAATCTGTAAGGTGCAATGAACTATCGTTTGCAGAACAGTCACAGAAGGTAGTCGGTGGTGGTCGTGGAAGGTAAGGTAGGAAAGAGTGTGGCAGATCTCATAAGCAGATTTTGAAATTTCTCCCTTCTCTAAGAAATGGGGATCCAGTGAAGTTTTTTTTTCTGTAAATTGAGATATCATTGACATACAGCATTAGTTTCAGGGATTCGATATTTGTGTATTTGTGTATATCGTGAAATGATGACCACAGTAAGTCGAGTTAACATTCATCAACCTATATCGTTATAATTTTTTACCTTGTGATGAGAACTTTTAAGATCTGTTTTCTTAGCAACTTTCATATATGCAGTATTATTAGCTATAGTCACCGCGCTGTACATTACATCTGTAGGACTCATTTATCTTATGACTGGAAGTTTTGACCACCTTTCACTCATTTGCCCACTCCCCAGCTTCTGCCTTTGGCAGTCACCAGTCGCTTCTCTGTATCTGTAAGTTCTTTTTTTTTTTAAATACCACACTTTTCTAGAGCACTGCTTCTTGAACTTCAGTGTGTACACTGGGGAATCTTATCAAAATCCAGACTCTGATTCAGCAGGTCTAGGGTGGGGATTGAGAATCTGCATTTCAAACAAGTTCCCAGGTGATGCTAATGCGCCTGGACCTTTAATGATCAGGAGTAGTAAGGCTGTCCAGAAGTATGCTTCTATTTAAATTATATACTTTGAAAATTAATTCATTTTTTGATGGTTGAAAGGGACATCATTGCTTCAGGTTTTTAGTCTTATTTTAAGACTGCTGTGAAGGCAGATTTTGTTTGCTCTGTGCTTTCCTTATTGCTGAAACATCAAAAGGAATACCGTCCTCCCCCTCTTTCTTGAGCTTGCACTACAGAAATATTAATACTTAGGAAAAGTTTTACCATTAAAATAAACTTGACATTTCCATAGTGGTACTTTGCAGAGTTGAAGAAACTAATATTGTTTAATAAGAGCTTTTAATAAAAAGACAGTATGTTTCCAAATAATTCTTGGCAAGTTGCAATTCAGAGTAGATCCAAGAAAAAAATTAGGGTTTATTTTAATAGTTTAAAATAAAATGGCTTTCTTTTATTTCAAATAAAATATTTCACAGGAATGAAATATCCTGTACAAAATACTGGAATTAGATTAGTGAATCTTTTAAAAAGATTTTATTTATCTATTTGAGAGAGAGAGTGCACGTGCGCGCACACAAGTTGGAGGGAGGGGCAGAGGGAGAGGGAGAAGCCCACTGAGCAGGGAGCCCAAAGTAGGGCTCAGTCCCAGGACCCTGAGATCATGACCTGAGCTGAAGGCAACCACTTAACCACCTGAGCCACCCAGGCGCCCCAGATTAGTGAATTTTAAAACATTAGTGTGTATCTGTCATATTTTGGTGCCAAATGATTTGAAGCAAAAGTGATTGTAGCTGCTTAAGAAAGTAATCATGGGTAGAGAATGAAATTTTTCTTTCTTTGAGAGGTTGGTTCCTGATTATATCTCTTTAGAGAAATATCTGTAAGTAGGCATTTTAAATAATGGAAAATATAGAAAAATTGATTTTAAAAAAGTCAAGAAAGCATTAAATAAGTCCAGCTTTCCACATCCATTTTCATTGACTTGCTTGTACGTTTTGGAAAAATTGCTTTGTCACTTACATTTAAGGTGCTTTAGATACTTACAAGGTATTGGTAGTGTACCTTAAAAAGGCTGACCTAATTAAATTGATGTCTGCTTTTTATTGTGTTAAGAGTTATTTAGAATGTGGAGGTCAAAACTTGAACTCTGTCTTTGACATGTGTAGCTGTGGGTCCATTTCTGAATATTAAATCAAATGTTTTTAAGTTCTGGTAAAATAAACACTCAGATTCATTTTCCCTTTACATTTTTAATGTAATTGAATCTCTCAGGGAACAATTTGAGTTTTGGCAACTTTATTGTAATTTTCTTTGTTCAGCCATCAAGTGTGGTTAATGTTTGTCCTGGCTATTATAAAAAGTTACACACTCAAGTTATTAGTGTCATCCATCCTTAGTGGCAACAACCAAGCCATATATATATATATATATATGAAGTCAACTGTTTAATGTAGTGAACGTATTCCTTGCACTCTGGTTCAGTAAGCACTGACAGCTGCTGATGGACCAGATTGCTTGCCAATTGCTTTAGCAACTGCTTCAGTAGCAAATATGGGCAGTGTTGCCCCAACACAGAGGGTTTAGGAGAGATTGGTTGCCTTGTGAGGATGGGCTTCAAACCTGATAATATGCGTTGTGTAAGATCTGTTTATATCATTTGATCCTGTTTATATGAACCATATTTACTTAGTTTATTCATTTAATTCAAATGGACTTGAGTGTCTGTCTTGTGTAGGCATTATAATCTGATGTGAGTTGAGCTTGGGCTTTAACATATTTCTGCTGTGAAACTGACCCCGGCATCATGGAGTCATTAGAGAAAGCAGAAACCCTTAAAGGCGCATCCTTGAACTTCACCAGTCAGGATGAATGTAGGCGGTCCTGCCTTCCATACTGAAGAACTTCCTTGGCATTCTCCTTTCTAACCAACTGCCAAGGGCTGACCTGAAGATGTTTCCAGGTGTGACTGACCTTCGTAGGCTTATCCTATGAGCTGTTAGGAAGTAGTGTCATTTAAATTTGCTGTATTTCTGTGAAGCTCCATTAAACAAAGTGTGAGCTCACTCCGTGGAAAAATTCCTTTGTTTCTACCTAAAAGGACAGGATGTTCCCATTTCTCTCAGATCAGTTCTTTTAAATACACCAGCCTGGACACGCGTGTGGATTTGCCTAAGCATCTATTGCTTCGTAAGATACACCACAAAATCGAAAAGAGGGAGTGAAAACTGTTCCTTGGCTAGCATCAAAACCAGACACCAAAGAAAAGCCAGCAAGTGTTTGTAAGACTTATATGGGTAGGACTAGCTGATGTTATTTTTCTTTCTCAGTCTTGTATATTTTTTGTTTAAAAAAATTATTTTGCGTTAACAACACTGTGGGCAGAAATACCCTAATTGTGTGGTAATGATCTTGGTAATGGTGATTGTAGTTGCAGTGAAGATTAATTGTGCATGCCCTGTGTGCCAGGGACTGTGTTCCACGAGACCCTTGTGATCTCACTGTGATCCTGTCTGTGGGCATGATTACTGCTTGTCCTCTGAACGTGAACCCGGGAGGCTGAGTGATGTTGAGTCAAAACGCCCGGATGGGCTGAGCCACGCTGTGTCTCTCTCTGTGTTATAATTGCCTTGGTGGGGGGGAGGGTGCCTGGGTGGCTCGGTTGGTCATGATCCTGTGGTTCTGGGATCAAGCCCTGCATCAGGTTCCCTGCTCCGGGAGGAGTCTGCTTCTCTCTTTCCCCTGCTCATGGTCTCTCACTGCCTCTCTCTCTCAAATAAATAAATAAATAAATAAATCTCAGAAAAAAAAAATTGCCTTGGGAATAGCTTCAGCTTCTGCAGTTTTTTCTTCGTCTTTGCTTTGAAAGGGTCAACATTTGATCAAGGGAACATAAGCTTTTAAAAATATTATAAATTTATTTTTGTGTAGTTTCCTGATTAAAATCATGAATGCTTACATATTTTAAAATGACACATTTTAATACCAGGCCCTCCTCACTTCCATTCTTCCCTCCCCTCTCCTCCCTTCACTTCCTTTCACTTCCCTTTTTCTGTCCCCTCTGTTCCTTCCCCCTCTCCTTCCATCTCTCTTCCTTCCCTCTTTTCCCTCCTTTCTCATCTCCCAGAGGAACACTTCAACTTCATTCCAGAACAACCTCATAAACTTTTAGAGTTTTGAGTTTTAGGGGAACATCACAAACCTCCCAAACCCAGTGATACTAGCCCTTAAAGATCATTTAGGGTCTGGGGATGGCAAGTCCAAGCCCTCATGTTGCTACCCAGCTTTCCAGGTCTGCTGTGGATCCTGAGAATGGGCAACATATTCTCTGCCCGGAGTCTCTGTGAGACTTTATTTCATTGTGGGCAATCACCACCAGATTGGAACTGGAACTTGAGATACAATTTATTTGCCCTCTAATTTACTCTCAGAGCAAAAATTCTAGATAAGGTTCCTGTGGTCGGGGGTGGGGTGTGGGGGATGTGTGAGCCATCTGTCCAAAGTTACATACTTACTAAATAGCAAGTGAGTTTGGCTCTAGGTCTGTTGCTTTCCATCTGGCAGTCACCTTGATCCTCCGAGAATTGCAACTCCAGTCACATGATTCATCTGCTCAAAAATGTTCATGGCTCCCTTTTACCTACAAACTGTACCTCCTGACACTCAGGGCTATTTAATGGAAGGTTGGGGTGAAAGTTACTTTATCAAATCCAGATAACCTCTATGTGCAGGGTACTTAGTAGGGGTTGATGGGACGAGTCAGATATCAAAGCTGTGCACTTCAAGGTGTTTATGAGCTAGCTAAGGGCTAGAGGTACAATATTAGTTCAGAAATACTTAGAATACCAGGCAAAAGTGATACTTTTTATCAAAGATAGAAAGTGCTTTTGCAGTTAAAAGGCATGAGAGACGATCATTGGTTGGTCATAACCAGGAAAAGCTTTGGAGGGAGATGGCATCAAATAGATCTTAAGTACAGAAGTGTGGGCATGTTGGCTGGGATAATAGCAAGGGGAACCACAGAAATGAAGGGATGGCTTCTGTTTGCGGTGCAGGAAAGATTTGGCTGGATAATACAGCTGCAGGTGGAAGATGGGGCTGGAAAGTGACTGGGATCATGTAATAGAGGGTCTTGATTATAGGATCATCAGCTGATACTTAATTTAGGAAGGAACTGGGAACCATTGAAGTTATTGAGCATGGGAATTAAGGTATAGGGGTTGTATTTTAACAGGATAAAGCTTGCTTTGGTGGTAGGGATGGGCTAGAACAGGAGAGCAGGGGGACCCCCCCCCCCAAACACACATTCTGAATTAATGTCATTTAGGAAAAAGCCTCAGAAACTCAGCAGCTGGAGGTTTAGGTAGAGAGGCACTTAGGGCTCATAGCCAATTTCAGACACAAATGGATGTTGTCAATCTAGAAGTGGATATACTGGAGCAAAACTAGTGCTCTTTGAACATAAATGATAGCAATTGTGACTGCTCAGGCTAGCATCTACCAAGTTAATTAGAAGGCACATTAAAGGAAATTATCATTCTCATAAGTATGGAATGGTTATGGGTGTGTGTGTGAATTTCATAAAAGTGTGTAACTTAAGAATACTAGATGTGGTTTTATACAAAGAAAAAATTTACACTGAAGATTTTTGTTCAATGTAATTCTTTAAAATTCTCAGTAATCAGTCTGTCAAGGTTAATGACTATGCTGGTGTATAACCTATTTTTTTTTTTTCAAGACCTTTGAGTTATGTACAGCATTTTGGTTGATTTTTCCTGGTATGCAAAGTGGTAAAAATATTGTTCTATTTTTAAAATGAAAGAACTGAGAAAAATTGAGGCCAGCTCGTTTTGTATAATTCTTTGAGAGTTGAAATAACTTAATGGAGAAGAGATCAATTCTGTGTTCTGTTATTGCTGTCTTTCCTGTTACTTTCCATAATTGCTTGGTTAAGAAGTCTTTTTTGACCTAACCCACCCTTCCCAGATGCTCCCTTCCCTCCCCCGGTCTTTTTCTTTCTCTCCATCATTCACCCAACCCTGCTATTCTCTAGCGATCCCATAGCATCTCCAGTGTTCTTACATGATAATGTGTTCTTAGACATATTTTTACCCATGTATATCCTGTCAAACCATAAACTCCTTGAGAGCCAAGTTCCTGTTCATCTTGCACCCCAGTGTGTATGTGCTCAACAGATGTCAAATGAATGGATGAACTAATATATATCGACAGTGAAGTTGGGGTGAGCTTTTGGGAGTAAAATGAAAACTATTGTAATTGCTGTAATATATGCAAAACAACCAACACTTGAAGAAGGTGGATACTGTTTTTGTATCCTTTCCCTTTTTCACGGATAAGAAATGTGAGGCTCAGAGCTATAAAGTGGCCTACATCATCCAGAAAATGGCAGAGCACTATGGAAAGGCGTCTGATGACCTGTTTATTTTCATACGTTAATATTTGTAAAAAGCCTTCAGATAGATTATTTCAAAGCACTCATAGAGTACGCAGTGCTCTATGAAGCATTTGAAGGTACACAGTAAAGGTTAGTCATGTGCTGGACCTCAAGGGGACTTTTATTGACATGGCAGCAGAATTTACAAGGGCAGTGTCCATGGTTGAGGCAAAGTCTAAATGAAAAGTTGTTGAAGAAATTTTGGAGGGCAGGAAAAAGGTGGACCTAATTCTTCACCATTTTAGAGAAGAGAGGCTTGTACCAAATGGAGGCTGTGAACTTCAATATGAGGGGCAGGCAGAGTGAATGCAGGGCTGACTGCGTTCTTTGCTGATGCTAAATTTGGCATTCAGTTTTCAGACGCTTTTGGTTAAGCATGTTGAAGGCTGTATTTTAGGGGAGAACTTGGTTATAGGGGTGGATACATACGTGGTGACGGATTTGGAAAAAGTGGTGGTCCGAGTGTTGTGGTATGCCGTGTCCTTTGGAGTCCACCAGCATTCAGCCTACTGAAGTCCTGAGATGGCACTGTGCTCTCTCTCCACACCTATGCAGATAGCTGGCAAAGCAGACTGTGAGCAGAATGTGGGCCGGAGGCGTGCTTCTGTGGGAGGAAGGTTTGTTGACAGTGACCTCCCTGTGAGGTCGAGATATGGTGGGATAATGGAATTCATTCAGCTTTGGCAGGAGGCAGAAATCACTGGAGTTTATTGATGGGAACCTTGAAAGGGAGGGGTGGTGATGGGTGTGCGTACTCTCAGGGGTGTTGAGCAGTAAAGCCTGTGCCCTGAGCCTGGCAGAGGACTAGAATTCAGTGCTGGGAACTAGATATTTACCTGCTATACGCAGGCTGATCGCACCCATCAGCTCTGTCATGGTGCCTGGGGTGGAGCCGCACCCTGATTATGCTCAGCAGGTGGCAGCTTGTGCGCAGGGCTGCCGCCAGGGCTAGGAGCCAGGGACTGAGCCGTTCGCCTGGCCTCCACCGTCCCGTGTGCAGAGGAGAAAGGTGGGCCGGGCCCGGGTCAGGTCTCATGCCCTTTGTCATTCCGTCTGTGACACTCAGAGTAACAGTGCTACGGCTGTATGTGGAAAACTTCGACCTTAGAAGATCCCAAGAGCATGTAAGTGCAGTGCAGTGATGGAACTGACACCGGAAGGAGGCTAAGTTGATGAAAAATTACAGAGAAGAAAAAATTTGCACATGTGTCTTAAAACAATTCATACTTCTTATGGAGAGATTGGAATCTCATCACTAACATTTTGTATTTTCATCTTTTTTTTCTCTCATTCTTACGAATTTGGAGGTCACGCTAAGTATGGTCATTTCCTGTTTTTAAAAAATATATTAATGTTTTCTTATGTTAGTGTTTTAAACATTCTTAATGGCTTACACATTTCTTTGTATGGGTATAATTTTTATATAACTTTTCTTATTTTATTTGTATAAGCCTGCAATGGAACTTGTTTATATGTAAATACTTATCTGAATATCCAATACTATTTTAGATTCCAAAAGAGGATTTATTGGGCTCAAGGAAATAAACTTTATATATATTGCCATATAAATGCTTTTTCAGAAGGCTGCAATTTTATGGTCCCACCAGCATACAGCATCATTGTATCAAAGTACACATTTCAATCCATCTTTATCTATTTAATAATATAATGTAAAAAGTTTTGCCACATATGTTCAAAAATTATAATTTAAAAAAAAGAAAGCCTCCTTCTGCCCTCTGCTTTCTCAAACTTTTCCTGAGGGACGGTGTCCCCTGCTGACCTTGTACGGAGCAGTGTTTTTTTTTTTTTTTAAGATTTTATTTATTTATTTGACAGTGAGAGACCCAGCAAGAGAGGGAACACAAGCAGGGGGAGGGGGAGAGGAAAAAGCAGGCTTCCCGCCGAGCAGGGAGCCCGACGTGGGGCTCGATCCCAGGACCCTGGGATCATGACCTGAGCCGAAGGCAGCCGCTTAAGGACTGAGCCACCCAGGTGCCCCATGGAGCAGTGTTTTGTATTGCAACAGCAACAGGATTGGAACTGTTTGTCAACCAAAACCCCAAAGAGAGCTTGATGACATTTTTCAGAATGCTTCGCCATTGTTGAAAAGCTTCTCATTAGCTCAGTTAATGAGGTTGAATCAGAAAGATTTGGAGTCAGCCGAGTCTCTCAGGCTGCATGGGTGCTCTGGAGCACTCTGCAAGGGCTGTATTACTTACGCCTCCAGAGTAATGTTTGTTCCTCTCTTCCTGTGCCCTGGAAGCACCTTTCAGAGAAGCGAGATGTGGTATTAACCAGCTGCTGGGGTAACTAAGGTAGCGCTCTGCCTGTCCCTCTCTTCTTCTTCTTTTTTTTTTTTTTTTTAAGATTTTATTTACTTGACAGAGAGAGACAGCGAGAGAGGGAACACAAGCAGGGGGAGCAGGAGAGGAAGAAGCAGGCTTCCCACGGAGCAGGGAGCCTGATGCAGGGCTCGATCCCAGGACCCTGGGATCAGACCTGAGCCGAAGGCAGACGCTTAACGACTGAGCCACCCAGGCACCCCCTCTCTATCTTCTTATCCTATATTACTTTTTTCAGCACTTCTTACCAACTGAAATTATCTTACATCTTTGATTCCGTCTTGTTTCCCTAGAATCCAAGCTCTGTTATAACAAGCACTCAGTTTTTCTAGTTCATGCTAAATCCCCAGGATTCTGGCTCATAATAACTGCTGAATGTATGTTCACTGAATGACCTCCAGAGGCTGTCTGTTGCCTTGGAAACAAGTGCAGACATTCACCCCTATGTCCAGTTTGCCCCAAGGTACTTTCCCAGACCATCTGCATGAATTTATGTCTCCAAATCCCAGTTGCCATGCTCTCCTTGCTGGTGTGCTGCTGCCGTTTTCCTGGAGTGCCTCCTTTTGCATTCACTCTTGGTCTGGGGAAATATTGAGTCTTTTGGACCCAACTCAGTTTTTTCTTCTGTCCTCCGTGAAACCTTTCCTAACACCCTGACTGGCTCTAGTACTCGCTTTTATGAAACATCTTAAAAATGCCTTGTGATGGTGTGTATAGTCTCTGCTCCTTCCGGTCAGGGACTCAGCTCACTCACAGTTCGTGGCCCAACTCCGTATGCTGAGGCCACTGAATCTTTCCTTCAAACATCTTTGTTTCCCATACTCCTTTTTTTTCTCTGAAAATTTTTTCTATATCTCTCATCGTATATCTTAAGTTGTATATTTTGTTGGTCAATTAAATACTTAAAATGTTAGAGCTGGTAGGAATCTTGGCCAGTATCTAGTCTCATTAGAAGGTGTACCTGTACTGTGGTTTTCCCATTAACTTTTGCCCCAGGAGTTTCAAATCAGCTTTGGGGCTAGTAGCAAATGCAGATAATTGTTTCCTGATTAGGAGTCAGATTTGACACTTCCTATTGAAATGTTTTGCTGTCTGGGATATGAAGCAGATGGTCGCTTATGGCAGAACAGATGTCTCTGTTGAATCAGAGCATTTTAATCTGCTCTTGTACCTTGAAGTGTTTCCCTTGGCAAATACTCACTTCTGACCTGCTTGTTTCAGGTTTGGGTGATTTTCCCCTACTAAATGGCTACATAGATTCTTACAAAGAAGTCTGATAAAATGTAACTAATAAAACATGAATAACTCAATATTGGTTAATCTGCACACTTATTCCAACGAAAGTACGATGTCTTGATTGACTCGGTAAGCAGTGATTCATTAATACATACACAGTTAACATGACCTATTGATTAGAACACTAAAGATGTAACTACAATTCAATATAGCTGGATTCTTCAGATTGTTGAGTGGTGCTGTCAGTGGTTGAAGCACGGACCGCAGGTGATCTTGCCTGGGTTTGAAACTCGGTTCTGTCACTTAAGACCAGTGTAACTTGAGGCAGATGACTTCACACTGCTACGCTTCAGTTTCCTCATGTGTAAAGTGGGAGTGGGGTGTGTGTGTGTAGTAATAATACTCACTTTTAGGATTGAGTGAGGATTACATGGGTTTGTAGACAAAAAGTGCTGAGAATGCTTCCTCCTCACAACTACTACAGGGATGTTGGCTCTCCTGTTAGTATCATTAATGTATCGTCATCATCTGCAAAATAAGGGCTCTCACTGCTCATGTACAAAGAACAAAGGCTGGAAGAAGTGCCAGATCTTAATAGGAAGTGCTCTGCTGAAACCTATGCGTGGCCTACCTGATTGGGCTTTGTTTCTCCTGTGGTGTTGGTTGAGCGAGCTATTTCCTGGGATGCATGTCATGTCAAGGGACTGCTTTAGTGTGAAGGGGTAGGTGTTTCGACATCCTGTTTAGGTTTGAGCTTCACCCTCCAATTTCATATATATTTTTTGAGGATAGACCTGTTGAATACAGGTGTGAGAAAACCAGTGTGTAGAAATTGAACTGTACTTTCTTGGGGCAGATTCGTGTCTTTTCTCAATACTAGGTACTGCTTTTGGCCTGTATGATACCAAACATGGGGAGGGTGTGCAAGTCTACTAATGCAAGTAGGTGTTTTTTTGTGCTGTGAACCCTAATCCCGCTTTGTCAGACTTCTCAGCCTGACTGGAAGGGGAAGAGCCTTACTGCCAATGCAGTGTATTTATGATGATAAATTTGTTTTTATCTGATAGTGCTTTGATTGAGTGCTGCGTGCTGGGCTCATAAAAATCTCAAGACAGCAAGGTACTCATCTAGAAGTATCCTAGCTCAGAAAAATGTGGCATGGAGCCAGCACCGAGAAGGAAGCCCTGCCCTGCTCCCACTCAGTGTGGCCCTCACTTCCTTCCCAGCAGCTCCCACCATTTACCTCTTTCCGTTCTGCGCTCAACATGCCCCAAGCTCTTTGCACCTGTGTGTGTGTGGTAACTTTTCATTATGGGCATTTTTGAACATAAGTAAGTAGAGAATAGAATAATGAGCCCTCAGGTATCCTTCACCCAGCTTCAACAGCTATCAACACATGCCCGTCTTATTTTATTTGCAACTCCCTTCCCCTGCTGGATGATTTCAAAGTAAATCCCAGAAAAGATACCATTTTTCCCCTATAAATTCTTCTGTATGTGTCACTCAAAGATAAGGACTGTTACAAAGTTTTTATTTTAAACTATGTTTTCCAGCCATCCTTTTTCATTCATGGAGATTGCATTCATTGGCGGAAGTAGGTAGGCTGGCCGTAACATGGCAAGTAATTATATAATTAGGAGATCTTGTCTTTACTGAGCAACCCAGATTTAGGTGATATTCCTTCAGAAGTTTCAAAGGAATCCTAGGTTGCTCATTCTTCTGAAGGTCTCGTGGACAGACCCCTATTGATAAAGAAATTTCTATTGGGTCTCTTGAGAATTCTAATCCTGTGGTGATATTTGGCCAATGCCTGGGGTAGTCCAGAACTTCCCAAAGTAGAGGATGGCCATGCCGCTCTGTCCTCAGGAAGGCAGGAGGAGTAGCCTCAGGGTGTTAAACAGATTCCATTTTCTTTATAAGCAAATGGAGTGAAAAGGGTTGGGGATCACAGCCAACTGGTGATGGCCACATGAACTGAAAATGAAAATTGAGGGAGATTACTCTGTTTACATTTTGTTATTTTGTAGATATGTGCTGGAAGGGGATGAAGTCAGTGGACTTTATTTAACTTTGAAAAAAAAAAAGCTGTACCTGAAACCTAGAGTTTGGGAGTAATTCTGCACAGTAAATATAGTGGCAGAGAAGGACATGGTCTGTTCTAGCACAAGTGTTGAATTGGGAGCCAGGAGATGTGGGTTGGAGTAACTATGTCTCATCTCTAGCCTTTGGCTAGACACAGCGTTTTTCATTTCCTCATTTGTAGGAGATGGATTAGGAATGGGCTGTAAATGAGGTGAAGATTGCTTTGGCCTTGGTGGAGTGGAGTGGATGGAGTCCCTTATCTTAAGGTGGATGGGTTCAGAGTGGTGGATCTCAACCCTATATGACTCAACAGCTCTCTTTTTTCTTTTTACCTTTAATTTGGAAATAATGATAGATTCATAGGAAGTTGCACTAATAGTCCAGTCACCCAGCCTTCTTGCGGTGGTCACAGGAATGCAGTGGCACGACAGAGCATAAAGTACTACAGAGATATCATGGTGGGAAGGCATTTGTCTTTGCTTAACATTGATTCTCCAGGGAAATATTCCTCATTTAAGTGTCATGGGAGGAATGCTGGAATCATTTCATGTGAATTAGTAGAACAGTGCCATTATTTACTTCTGGAAATCTCCTAGGGTTTTATAATTTGGCTATATTTCTAAAATGTTTCACTGGTCATTTTTTAGAGTAGAAATATAGTAACTGCAAATTGTTTAATTTTAAACTACCCTGGATACTAGAATATATACATCTGATCTTTTAGTTTGTTTGTTTGAAAAATTATAAATACAAATTAGGGTTCTCTCTGTTTTCAGAAACAATGCATTTGTGTCTTTTCTTTTAAGGGTTGGTTGAACCTTATGCCCAAATGTTATATCTTCCATGACAGACTATTATGTAAAAATGAATATATTGTTTATCTAATTTATATAATTTATCTATTGCAATATAGAAGTTATTCCAAAACTTAGTTGTTTTTTTTTTTTTTTATAAAACTTTTTTTATATTGACAAAGCCGGGCACTTCTTTTATTATTATTATTTTTATTTTAAATTTTTATTTTTTTTACAAACCCGGGCACTTCTTAACGCATAGTTTTGGTGGGCCAGGGCTTCAGGTGTGGCTCGGCTGGGTGTTTCTGGCTCACTGTGTTATGAATTTGCAATCATCTGAAGGCTCAAGTAGGGCTGGGGACTCTGCTTTCAAGCTCACTTATGTGGCTGTTGGCAGGAGGCCTCTGTTCCTTATCGTAATCTCAGAGAGCCATTGAGTCCCCAAAATAGAAACCACATACTTTCTTTAACATAATTTGGAAGTGGCATTTCATCACTTCTGCTATATATAATACTCATTAGGAGTAGATCAAAGGGACGGGATTACACAGGGGCATGAAAACCAGAAGATGGAGATCATGGGGGGGGGCGGCATTTTATTTTTATTTATTTATTTTTTACTTTTTACTTTTTATTTATTTTATTTTTTAAATTAACATATAATGTATTATTTGTTTCAGGGGTACAGGTCTGTGATTCATCAGTCTTACACAATTCACAGCACTCACCATAGCACATACCCTCCCCAATGTCCATCACCCAGCCACCCAACCCTCCCACCCCCCACCACTCCAGCAACCCTCAATTTCTTGAGATTAAGAGTCTCTTATGGTTTGTCTCCCTCTCTGGTTTCGTCTTGTTTCATTTTTCCCTCCCTTCCCCTATGATCCTCTGTCTTGTTTCTCAAATTCCACATATTAGTGAGATCATATGATAATTGTCTTTCTCTGATTGACTTATTTCACTTAGCATAATACTCTCTAGTTCCATCCATGTCATTGCAAATGGCAAGATTTCATCTTTTTGAGGGCTGCATAATATTCCATTGTATATATATACACACACCATATCTTATTCATTCATCTGTTGATGGACATCTAGGTTCTTTCCATAGTTTGGCTATTGTGGACATTGCTCCTATAAACATTGGGGTGCATGTGCATGGGGGGCATTTTAAAGGCTGCCTACCACATTAAATTTACTTATATAGTTTGCTAAAACTTGGAAGTATAGTAAACTGGTTGAAACCTGAATACCTCATGGCAGCATACAAAATTTTGATAGGTAAAGCTATGTTTGTGAAACTGAATAAAGAATTCTTGCTCTAAGGAAAATGAAGTATTTTTTTAAATTCATAAATGTTCTGAGCTGATCTTTAAAGGGAAAGCAGAACGCTCAATGGTATATGCAGAGCTTCTCACTATATTAAAACATTAAACCATAAGTTTATTGTCTCTTTTATTTCTTATTGCATAAATGACTTGTGAATTGCCACTGTGGGTGAGCCTTCATGCTGTAATCCTCTTTTTTTTTTTTAAAGTTTATTTAGAGAGAGGGAGTGCACACGCATGTGGTGGGGAGGGACAGACTAGAGAGAGAATCTCAAGCAGACTCCCTGCTCAGTGTGGAGCCCAATGTGGGGCTCGATCCCGTGACCCTTAGATTATGACCTGAGCCAAATCAAATCAACCCACTGAGCCACCCAGGCACCCCTGCGTAATCCTCTTTAATGTTAGTTTTTACCTCAGCATTGTTACACTGGCTGACATTCTTGTGCTTAACATGTTGCTTGCTCAAAAGAGTTTTGCCTTGGTCTTGGGTGAGAAGTGTTAATTCTTTTTTTATACTGATAATTTTTCTTTACAAGTTATTCACTTGCTTTAAATTGGAATGTATTATTGCTAAGTGTATCATCCTTAAATGGAATGTTTGAGGCAGAAAGTTCTAGAAGTTTATTTTTCCTTTTTGCCGAGATGCTGACAAATGACAATTGCTTGTGGAGATAATCTGGACAATTCTAACCATGATGTGATATTCTTAATCAGTGTGCTGGTGAAACAGTTCTGGAGTACATTGTATCTGGTAGACAATTAATATTTATTGATTAAATTTATATACAGTTTTTCTTTGAAGGTGATAGGACCATTTAGGTCCAAAGTTTAGAGATTTAAAAATGCAATTAAAATCCTCTGCCAAACCTATGCTGTAGTACTTGTCTATGTGGTAGTATATTTCTTTGGTTTCCTATGAAAAAAATAAATTTTTAATATCCAGTGATCATTGAATTATTTCTGTTTTCTGTATTGAGTTTTGATTAATGGAAGCAGTAGTGTTTTCTCTTCTTTTTTTGTTTTTTAAATTTAAATTCAGTGAATTAAACTGTATTTTAGTTTTCATTTATCTTCAGTGCCTATGATTCTGTAGCTTTTCTTTTTTTTCCCCTTTCTGCTCCTCTTGGGCAGCATTGACTATCAAAAATCATCTTCAGTTTGTCCTTTGTTTGCATAACCTATTCTGTCTGACACAACCTTCTATCATGACTTGATTTGGCTGTTTCGGTCACACCCATTACAATTTATACAGTGGGGGATTTCCAGCATTGTTAAGCTGCCTTTGTCACCCAACTTAAATTTACTGAGGTTCAAGGTGTGCCTTTCCAGGGGGCGGGGCTGGACTCTCCAGTTCTTGCTAGAAGAGAAGCTGTTTTTAGGTAGAAGCTGTTCCTAGGGTTTTTTTTTTTTTTTCCTTCTGTGAATGAGTAACAGTGAAATTAATCCAAACTCCCAGGACTATTGAAGGTCCATAGTGCTTGACTGCCCCAGCTAGAACATGATTCATCATGAGGTGTAGGTCTGTGGAGAGCATGACATGATAGAGGAAAAAGGAAATTGCAGGTAAAACAGTGACTCTCACAATTCACTTGGCTCCCCTAACGTCTTTTATTTCAAAGTTAATTTCCTGCAATTCATTATGAGATGTAGACGTGCAGTGTGGTGGAGAGGGTTTGGAATGATGCTCTGCCACTTTCTAGCTGTATTACTTGGAGAAATTACTCCATCTCTCTGAACCTGGGTTTTCTGCTCTGTAAAATGGGGGAGAATACTGCTTTTCTTGAAGAGATTTGCTGAAGGTTAAGAAGAATGTAGGAAATTGGGGGCGCCTGGGTGGCCCAGTTGGTTAAGCAACTGCCTTCGGCTCAGGTCATGATCCTGGAGTCCCGGGATCGAGTCCTGCATCGGACTCCCTGCTCAGTGGGGAGTCTGCTTCTCCCTCTGATCCTCCCCCTCTCATGCTCTCTGTCTCCCATTCTCTCTCTGATAAAAAAAAAAAAAAAAAAAAAAGAAGAATGTAGGAAATAATGGAACATTATGCAGCCATCAAAAGGAATGAGATCTTGCCATTTGCAACGACATGGATGGAACTGGAGGGTGTTAGGCTGAGCGAAATAAGTCAATCAGAGAAAGACATGTATCATATGACCTCACTGATATGAAGAATTCTTAATCTCAGGAAACTGAGGGTTGCTGGAGTGGGGGGTGGGGTGGGAGGGATGGGGTGGCTGGGTGATAGACATTGGGGAGGGTATGTGCTATGGTGAGCGCTATGAATTGTGCAAGACTGTTGATCACAGATCTGTACCTCTGAAACAAATAATGCAATATATGTTAAGGAAAAAAAAAAAAAAGAAGAAGATAGCAGGAGGGGAAGAATGAAGGGGGGGAAATCGGAGGGGGAGATGAACCATGAGAGACGATGAACTCTGAAAAACAAACTGAGGGTTCTAGAGGGGAGGGGGGTGGGAGGATGGGTTAGCCTGGTGATGGGTATTAAAGAGGGCACGTTCTGCATGGAGCACTGGGTGTTATGCACAAACAATGACTCATGGAACACTACATCAAAAACTAATGATGTAATGTATGGTGATTAACATAACAATAAAAAATTAAAAAAAAAAGAATAGTTACAAAAAAAAAAGAATGTAGGAAATAACATCTAGCATAGGGTGGGATAATTGGTAGGTACTCAAAAACAGTTGGTGGGATTTAAAAATTTTATTCAGACATTTCCAAGCTGATCTTTTCCTGTGTCCATGCTAAGACCTGATTGTATAAGGTTTTGTTAAAGTGGTGCAGGTAGATAATTGTAGCATTTTCTAGCATTTCATAGTTTAGGTAGATATTGGACAATAGAGAAACAGTGAGTGCTTATGAGGGGTCAGGATAGATGCAGTTTAGAAGTAAAGATCAAAGGTGGGCTCATCACTGAGTTGCCAATAAGGAGGTTGGTTCAGGAAATTAAATTTCATGCCTAAAAACGTCATGTCTAAATAGGCAGCTTTTTCTTAAAAGGGAGTATTTTAGAACAACATCATGAAGCACCAACAGTGAAGTTCTTCCAATGGGAGGGCAAAATGTGTCATCATTTATTTGGTATTTTACAATAGTTGTCAGAAAAATGTGTCTCTTACAGGCTTAACTGGGGTTATGGATCTTGGGCATGGTCCTCATTTGTCTGGGGGGTAGAGTTTGCAGTGGTTTTCAGGAGATACTGTTTTCTTGGAGATGATTTCAGAGTCTCAGTTGAGTGGATGAGGAGATAGGTAGATGAAGGGCAGGTCGTACCATGTCTGAGCTCACTGCTTTCATGAATTTCATTAGCCAGATACTGTGTTAGATGAGGGTGCAAACTGTAATTTTTTTTAGTTGTGACTGATAATTAGCTATAAAGTTCAGTCGTGATCACTGTATTTGAATTGATCATGCATATATCTTGAAATATGTATTTTAGAACTGAGGAAGTTTTATTGTAAATGAAAGCTTAAAAGTAAAGGATTCAAAATGGTATCACAGACTTCAAAAATGGCTTTGGTCCACACATGCACACAAAGAAATTATATACACTAAAGGAGTCAAAGAGATATTTTCTTTTACAAATATTCAAGAAATTATGTCATTCATCTTGTTTAGAAGCCTCCTTTTGGAAGAATTGCAGTACCTTTTTATGACTTGAGTCTAAAACTTGAAGATTCATGCGGAAAGATAAGTAGAAGAATAAAATTTCAAGAAGAGAAAGAAGTAGATGAGAATCTATTTAGAACTGTTCCATCTACCTTTTTAGCCTGTCAGCTCTCCAGAAACTAAGAGCTTTGCACTGTAAACATTTTATTGGTTTGAAAGGATAGAAATTGTTTTTTAAAAAGTGGCTTTGGTGGTGGTGGGTGGGGACAGTGAGAGGGAGGAACACTGTCTGCGTAGACAGGGTGTTGGTCCAGGTGAGGAGCCTCGTCCCTCTGGTGGTTTTACTTAACGTCTTACTGTCAGTTAGGTGCTCCTCTCTGAGCCCACGGCGACTGACCTAGATCATCTCCTTGAATGTGGGGAAGCTCTCAATCTCTAGGACTAGAGCAAGAGGGGAGAGTGAATATAATTCTGACTGTCCTCTTTGAGGCAGGTGAACACAGCCAGCCTCCAGTCTTGAGATTAATGACTATATGATCCCTTTGCGTTGTCATCATTTTTTTTTTTTTCCAATTCTGTAATTAATCAGGACAGAAAGGGAAAGATGGAAGAAAGCATGTTGTACATGTTTAGGGTGGGATGTTTTTTTCTTCTCATCCTTCATCTCCGTTCTCATTTTAATGCCAATTCTTACCCTCATCCTTGAGGAAAGACTGTTCTCGGGAATCATTTGTTTGGAAAATTGCTAAGAAATACTCACAGATGCTGACCTCAGGGGTCATTTTAGGTTGTCTGTTATCACCAAAGATGCAGGCCTGGATCACAGTACAGATCTCCCAATTACGGCCTCATGAATTGCCAGTTGAACCTCACGAAGGGAGGATTTCCAGTGTCAGGTGCCCAGGCACCTGGCTTCTTGTGCTAGGCCCAGTAGTTATTACTGAAGCTGTCAATCCCTTCTTTGCCTCTGAAAACTTTTGCTTTTGGCCCACTGTGCTTGTCTTAACGACGTGGGAATATGACAGTGCCACCTTGATCGAAATCCTCAGTTTGTTCACGAGCTTGAGGGATTTCCTGGATGTGGTCCTGCATCTCTGCAGTCGATGGTAGAGGTATTTGCTTATAAGCACAACCCGGGTTCTCCTCACTGTTGACATCTTTGGCTTATTTGAAGTAAGCCTGCCACTAGCTACTCGTAAGTGTCATTTATTAAAAGGAGGAAGGTTCTTTCTATGAATATTTGTAGTGAGATGTTTGGGTGTAGTTTAAGTCAGGGGACTGTCTATAACACAGTCTGAAACAACTTTTGGAAGTTGGTATGGCTTACGTTTCACCTGTTTAATTTGTTCAGAGAAGTCTAGAATTTATAGATATTAGTAGAAGATGAAAAAAGAAAGTTTGCCTGATTTTGAAATCAGTGACTTTTAACAAGGGTATATATGGTATGAAAAGGATAGATTCGTTGTAATAAAATACGTTTAATTACAAATAAGGTATTTGAGTATGTCATGTGTAGCCATGTAGATGCATAGAAAATAGGTAGATATGAAATATTGTCTTTGCTTTTACGGAACTTGGCTTATTTTGGGAGCTAAGGAACAAGATATAAGATGTTATCTAAGGCAGGGGTTGTAGAAATAACCATTATAACTTGGAAGAGTTTTTATTGAATAGATGCTTGTTATTTCTCAATAAATCAATGATCCAGCAACACAACACAAAACCAAACCAAACCAAACCTACATGATCTCTTTCCCAAAACAACTTTTTTTGTTTTTTTTACTACAGTATCATAAAAACCACTTATAGTGTGTTATTCAGGAGAAGCCACCTTCGAAGGTTTTCATTATAACTGACATTTTTGTTTTGTTAACATGCTATAAACCTAACAAGCACTATTTTCAGATATTTTCTAATGTATCCTAGATTAGAAAATATCTGCTCTTTAAGTTTGCTTTTCCTTCCTTGAACTCCCTGCCCCAGCTCTTCCTCCCACACTTTGAGATCCCTTTTGTGGCCCCAGCTTTTCCACAGCACACTCACCTGTGATTCTCTGCTTCTCTCAGTGCTGGATTTGCTGGTCTAGAGATAGATAAGGGTTTGGAGTGAACGTCCTCTTGAATTTTATTAATCAAACATTTGAATGCCCAGAGTGCACACAACTATCTCCCATACCCTGGGAAGATGGGCTGGGAGGGCATTCTCTCTTCGTGGGCAGTTGTCAGGGGTCTCGGGATCCAAGACTAAGACACTAGTTATGGAAACAAGTAGGGGCACTGAGGAGGAATGAAATAATCTTGTGTTTGGATGAAGGGTTCCACCAAGGAATTCATCCCAGATCACACTGATTAACAGAGGATTTTATAGGTTGGAAACTAAAAGTGCCCATTTAGGGAAATCCACATGCTTTAAAAGAATGCTTTTTTTTTTGGGATGCCTGGGTGGCTCAGTCGGTTAAGCGGCTGCCTTCAGCTCAGGTCATGATCCCAGGGTCCTGGGATCGAGTGCCGCATCGGGCTCCTTGCTCAGCAGGGAGCCTGCTTCTCCCTCTGCCTGCAGCTTTCCCTGCTTGTACTCTCGCTCACTCTCTCTCGCCTATGCTCTCTCTCTCTAGCCAATAAATAAATAAAATCTTTAAAAAAAAAAAAACATTCTTTTTTTTTTTTAAAGATTTTATTTATTTATTTGACAGAGAGAGAACACAAGCAGGATAAGTGGGACAGAGAGAAGCAGGCTTCCCGCAGAGCAGGGAGCCCGATGCGGGGCTCGATCCCAGGACCCTGGGATCATGACCTGAGCCGAAGGCAGACGCTTAACGACTGAGCCACCCAGGTGCCCCTAAAAGAATGCTTTAACCATATTCAAGAAAGCTTGCATTTTATGATGTGAAATAACTGGTGTATGTATTTCATTCCAGTGGGTTAAGTTTAAGGGAGAGGGGAGGAGAAGAAAACTTACTACCAACTAATTCGGAAATAAAAAATTTCTTTTTAGCCTTTCAATCTTGGTCTAAAACTTTGCTTCAAGTCCTCTGCTAAAAATCCATCATGCTCTGACTGGTATCCTATTGCAACTATTGTAAATAGCTAAATATTTACTTTCATAGCAGTTGGTATTTTGACAGGCAGCAGTAAAATATAAAGTTGTATTATTTAACCAGAGAATGAGTTACTTTGTGTGTCACTTACCACTCCATTTGGTAAGGTCTTAGAAATATTCGTTTGTGCTTTGACATTTTAAATGACTACATTCCAAGGCTCTACTTATGGTGATCTGGTCTTTAAAGGTAAAATTAATTAGTGTGTTCAGTTAGATGTGGCACTGGGTGGGTTCATGGTTGGCACCGATTCACCTCTTCTTCGAGTTTTGCCTGGAGCTTGGCTGGCAGCTTCTCCAAGGGTGTCCTGGGCTCTTGGTTTGTTTTTCCATTTGTCAGTCCAAGTGCCCTTGGGCCGTGGATAGTGTGTCATCCAGTTCCACTCATCAGTTGTGTGTGTGTGAAGAGGAGAGGCTTCATTTGCACACACAGTTCTGGTAAACTGGGCTGGATTCTGTGAGGGCTGGTCCTGAGGATGTAGCCCTGGGGTTGGAGACCCCAACGGGCTGACCCAGTGCATTGAAGGAGGGGCTTACATGCTGCTCTGGCTGTTTTCAGAAACATCCCACAGTGGAACATTTGCAAAAATAGGTAGTGATAGAAAAAAGAATTTCCACTCTGAGGCCAATCCCTGTTACTACTTTGGTATAGTAAGGATAATCTTCCTTGAGACAAAGGTTTTGGCTGAAGTGTTCTCAGACAGCCCCTGGCTCTGCAAATGGAGAGTGTAACCACTGTCTTTTGGCAGTTACTGAATACCAGTCTTTGTAGTTTTAGTTGTGTGACAGATAATAGCATCCCCCTTCTGATTAAGGACAGCTGTCTGTTGTAAGTCATTGAATGCATGATCTGACACTTGAATTTTGTTTACTATTTTATAAAGAGATGCCACTGAATTGAGGTACAGTAAGTATTTGATGTAGGTGATTACAATGGATCACATGAAACACTCTCAGTTGCCACGACTGGTCTATCAATCAGCTCCAACTTAGCTTCAGATACATACACACACACACACATTATTATTATTATTTGCAAAAGTTTATTAGCTTTTGCTGTGGTTTCAGGGGCATTTAAATGACTTTTCCTAAAAGCCTACCACATAAATAATACAAAGGCTCATTTATGTTAACCTGTGCTTACTGCCGAACTGGGAATGCTAGCAGCATGCTGACTTGAATGTTATTTTGAACTTGGGATGGAAGGGAGGTGGTCTTCATTATACACTTCTGCTATAACTGTGATTAGAAGATTGAGTTGTTCTACACTGGTTAGCTCACCCCCACTGGTACCGTACAGTTTACAGGCACCTTAGAAGCTGGATTTTTCTTGTCACACAGAAAAATCTTCCACAAAAATAAATTGTTATTCTCGTACTGGGAACAGTATGAGATTAACAAGTTAGGAGAACTACATTCTCCGATGTGTAACCAACTTTACCTTCCTGTCTTACATGTGGATGCGAGGTGGCATTGCTCTTTTGACTATAGGCATCATTGACGCGGCAATCGCTTCCATTTATTGGGTAATTATGTGCCAGGCAGGTATGAGGCTGAGTATTTTTCTTGCAGTTAATACTTACAACTGAATGATGGTCTTATGGAAGATAAACAGCTTCTCCAAGAGCATGTCAACAGTGCCCAGAAGCAATGGGTTTGAGCCTGTTTTTGTCTGATGGCAAAGCCTGTGCTTCTCTATGTGCCTCCCACCTTTAGTTTACAGCACAAGAGTATAAATAAGAAAAATGATTCTTATGTCAGTCACTCTCAAAAATAATCCATATTGACATAAAAAGTGTAGAAACATTTAGACAACTTAATCAGTACAGACAAGACATAAAGGCTCTTTGCTCCTAGCTCCTCTCCTCCAAGTGTAAACATGGTAACTGCTTTCTGCATAGCCTTCTTTCTAGGCTTTTAGGTAAGGGCTCTGTGTGTGTGTGTGTGTGTGTGTGTGTGTGTGTGTGTGTGAGTGAGTGAGAGAGAGAGAGAAAGAGATTGAGAGATAATTCCAATTTTTGTGATACTACAAGTATGACTTTAGCTTTGTAGAATGGAGTTGCTGGACCATTTTTCTTTTCTTTCTTTTTTTTTTTTTTAAAGATTTTATTTATTTATTTGAGAGAGCTAGAATGAGAGACAGAGAGCACGAGAGGGAAGAGGGTCAGAGGGAGAAGCAGACCCCCCGCTGAGCAGGGAGCCCATGTGGGACTCGATCCCGGGACTCCAGGATCATGACCTGAGCCGAAGGCAGTCACTTAACCAACTGAGCCACCCAGGCGCCCTGGACCATTTTTCTTTTAATAATCACTCCTTTCTGCTTTTGCTTGAAATGTCATATATTTCATATATTAAGGTCTGTTGGACTCTTTCTTTGTTCCATTCATCTGTCGATAGACATCTGGGCTTTTCCCATATTTTGGCTATTGTGGACATTGCTGCTCTAAACATTGGGGTGCGTGTGCCCCTTTGAATCAGTGTGTTTCTATCCTGTGGAGTAAATACCTAGTAGTGCAATTGCTGTGGCATAGGGTAGCTCTATTTTTAACTTTTTGAGGAACCTCCATACTGTTTTCCAGAGTGGCTGCACCAGCTTGCATTCCCACCAACAGTGTAAGAGGGTTCCCCCTTCTCCTCATCCTCGCCAGTATCTGTCATCTCCTGAGTTGTTTATTTTAGCTATTCTGACAGGTGTGAGATGATATCTCATTGTGGTTTCGATTTGTATTTCCCTGATGCTGAGTGATGTTGAGCATTTTTTCATGTGTCTGTTAGCCATTTGTATGTCTTTGGAGAAATGTCTGTTCATGTCTTTTGCCCATTTCTTGACTGTATTTTTTTGTTTTGGGGGTGTTGAGTTTGGTAAGTTCTTTGTAGATTTTGGATATTAACCCTTTATCTGATAAGTCATTTGCAAATATCTTCTCCCATTCCATTGGTTGCCTTTTAGTTTTGTTGACTGTTTCCTTTGCTGTGCGAAAGCTTTTTATCCTGAGGCGCCTGGGTGGCTCAGTTGGTTAAGTGACTGCCTTTAGCTCAGGTCATGATCCCAGGACCCTGGGATCGAGCCCCGCATTGGGCTCCTTGCTCTGTGGGGAGCCTGCTTCTCCCTCTCCTCCCCACTCATGCTCTCTTTCGCTATTTCTGACTCTCTCAAATAAATAAATAAATAAATAAATAAATAAATAAATAAAGTCTTAAAAAAACAACAACAACAACAACAAAACCTTTTTATCCTGATGAGGTTCCAATAGTTCATTTTTGCTTTTGTGTCCCTTGCCTTTGGAGACGTGTCTAGCAAGAAGTTGCTGTGGCCAAGGTCAGAGAGGTTGCTGCCTGTGTTCTCTAGGATTTTGATGGATTCCTGTCTCACATGGTCTTTCATCCATTTTGAGTTTATTTTTGTGTATGGTGTAAAAAAGTGGTCTGGTTTTATTCTTCTGCATGTTGCTGTCCAGTTTTCCCAACACCATTTGTTGAAGAGACTGCCTTTTTTCCATTGGAATTTCTTTCCTGCTTTGTTGAAGATTAGTTGACCATAGAATTGAGGGTCCATTTCTGGGTTCTCTGTTCTGTTCCATTGATCTCTCTGTTTTTGTGCCAGTACCATACTGTCTTGATGATTATTGCTTTGTAATACAGCTTTACGTTCGGAATTGTGATGCCTCCAGCTTTTGTTTTCTTTTTCAACATTCCTTTGCTATTTGGGGTCTTTTGTGGTTCTGTACAAATTTTAGGATTATTTGTTCCAGCTCTGTGAAAAATGCTGATGGTATTTTGATAGGGGTTGCATTGAATTACATGTGTAGATTGCTTTGGGTAGCATAGACATTTAACAATATTTGTTCTTCCAATCCATGAGCATGGAATGTTTTTCCCTTCCTTCCTTCCTTCCCTCCCTTCTTCCCCCCCTCCTTTGTGTTCTAATATTTTCAGAGTAACGATCCATTACCTGTTTAGTTAGGTTTATTCCTAGGTGTCTTATGGTTTTTGGTGCAATTGTAAATGGGTTTGATTCCTTGATTTCTCTTTCTTCTGCCTCATTGCTAGTGTATAGAAATGCAGCTGGTTTCTTTGCATTGATTTTATATCCTGCGACTTTGCTGAATTCCTGTTATCAGTTCTAGCAATTTTTTGGTAGTCTTTTGGGTTTTCTATGTAAAGTATCATGTCATCTCTGAAGAGTGAAAGTTTGACTTCTTGCCGATTTGGATGTCTTTTATTTCTTTTTGTTGTCTGATTGCTGAGGCTAGGACTCCCAATACTGTGATGAATAACAGTGGTGAGAGTGGACATCCTGTCCTGTTCCTGACCTTAGGGGAAAAGCTCTCAGTTTTTCCCCGTTGAGGATGATATTCACTGTGGGTTTTTTGTATATGGCTTTTATGATATTGAGGTATGTTCCCTCTATCCTCACACAGCAGGGAGTTTTAATCAAGCAGGGATGCTCTGTTTTGTCAAATGCTTTATCTGCATCTACTCAGAGGATCATATGGTTCTTGTCCTTTCTTTTATTGATGTTGTATATCACATTGATTGATTTGTAGATGTTGAGCCACCCTTGCAGCCCAAGAATAAATCCCACTTGTTCGTGGTTTTTTTTTTTCTTTTTAAGATTTATTTATTTGAGAGAGAGAGAGAGGAGGAGGGGCAGAGGGACAGAGTCCCAAGCAGACTCCCCGCTGAGCATGGAGCCCAATGCAGGGCTCAACGACCCTGAGATTGTGACCTGAGCTGAAACCAAGAGTTGGATGCTTAACTGACTGAGCCACCCAGGTGCCCCTTAAGTTTTATAGTAATTCAAGTTATTCTGTTGGGTTTGCCAGGTATGCAATTTTATCATATGCAAATAATGATAAATTTGTCTCCTTTCTGTATTTATGGCAATTATTTACTTTTCTGTTTAGTTGCACTGGCTGGCATTTACAGAAAAATGTTAATTAATAATGGTGTTAATTAGAATCCAGCTAACTGTATGCTAGACTACATAATAATGTTTTTGGTATAAGGATTTCAAGTCTACCACAAAAAACATGTAACTTATAATTTTGGAAATAGATAAAGGAAATAAAAACAGAAGTACACAGGAGGAAGAAGAGAACAGGACTAGAGTTTGTGAGGGTAAATAATGGGAAAATCTAATGGAAGAAAATTAATGGGCTACACCTGATGTTGTGGGGCTCTGTGGTGATTCAGGTAGTGTTTAATAATCTTATGCATCAGGCCCAGTGTTATATCTGATAGATACTATGAAGACAAGGAGGATAACATTCTTTCATGATTGGCCTGTGACATGTTCTCTGTAAATTGTGGAAGGGAAAATGCTTAGTGATCAATGCAGTAGAAGCCTGCATATTATCAGTGTGTCATAGAGGCACAAATTGTCATAGGATTTAGAAGAAGGTACTTGGTCCACCTTCACTGCTGCATTCCCTGTACCTAGAACAGTGCCTGGCCCAGAGCAGGTGCTTAGGTATATATTAATGGATGAAAGAAGTCACCGCTCATTGTGGTTTTGGCCAGTGTTGTGGAGGAGCTGACCTAAGTTCTGTTGGTAGAGGGGAAGATGGAAGAGTTTGATTCACGTGAACTACTACAAGCAGGATTCAGGTCAGGTCTGTTCTGTTTGAGGTGTGGAGTATTTGCAGAGGAGGGAGGGAGAGTAGTTTTGAGGGGAGGGCACAACTGTGGCAGAGAGCAGAGCTTTCTAACTTGTGCAGCGTGGAGGGGTTCTGGTGGCTGAGATGTGGATTGCAGCCTTTGTGTGGCTGGCTGGCTTAGGCGCCTTATCCCACATAGTCTACGTTTTCCATGATGTGCAGGACAGGAAAATGAACTGTCAAGGTGGTACCTCTATATCCGTTCCTGTCCTCCACCCCTGCTCTTCTACCAAATCCAGTTTAGGTTAGAGAACTGCATCACGTGGCCACACCCAGCTCCAAGGGATCCCAGAACAGTGAGAATGAGATGTTAGCTTTTCCAGCCACCTTAGGTGAAGACAGCAAGGGAGAGGGATTTAGGAATGGATGTTGAGGCAGTCCGTTGCAGTGTCTGCTGCAGAACCATCCTATAAAAGCTGTTTTTTTTGTAACTCATGTTCTTTCACCCACTGCATTATGAACATGTTTCAACATCTTTCCCAAGTGGCTTTTCAGTCATTGTTAGTCATGGAACCTTTGATTAAGTGAGCTCCTGTGGGGAAGCCTGGTATGATGAACATGTGATGAAAATAACTGCTTTGGGTATGGGGAAGAAGGTGTTCTGAGAAGAGCCAAGGCCATCTGTTTGAGCCTGAGCTCCTTACCATGATGCCACCTCTCTGGGACTCAGTTTGAGGGAGTTGGCCAGGTATCCTTTCCTCAGTGAGAATCTCAGCCAGGAGGAATTACGACATGCATTTTCACTTTTAGTTGCGTGATGTAGGTGCCAGTGGAAGTTACTACTAGAAGATTTGACTTTGCATTCATAGCTCCCAGTGTTTAGCTTTTGTGTTTTTAAAGGAGGAAATGCCTCCCTTATTAAAATACAAAACTCTGCAAGCTTTGGATTAGCAATAGATCCCAAAGAAAAATGTCCAGTTTGGAAAGGAATTGGCACCCTAGTCATCCCCAGAGATAGTGCCTTTTTCTGGAGTCTTCTCTGCTCTCTATAGCTACAGTCACACCCAGTTGCTGGAGCTGCTTTAGAATCTTGGCTCAGGTGATGTTCCTGGTCCCCTTTCCTATTTTTTAAAGGGGAAAAACCAGCAAACTAGTCAGAGAATGTAAGCAATGGAAACATTGATTTCCAATGAACAGATTGCTGTCATAATATTAGTGAAAGCTAAGGATTATTCTCCTTTTATCTAAAGTAGGATATGGTTCCCATTTAGTAAAAATGTCAGAAACTTATTAATGTTTCATAAGTTAATTTCCATTGACTCATTAATAGAAGTAAATAAGTTCCTGTTTTTCAGAGGAGATTCCTGGAGACCTAATGCTTAACATAGAAAGGAAATTGGGTATGTTAGATAGCTGGTTTTCTGAGTTTCTTTCATAATTTGCTGACTTTTTAATAGTTCACTCAATGAAGTTTACAGTTTTTATTTGAGATGTTTGTGATTTTTCTCTAGTTTATGTAAAGCTGGCTAAAATTTTAACTTTTGGGCATATTTGCAAATGTTTTTAGAAACCTAAATTTGAGACATTTGACTTCCATGGTTTTAAAGGTAAGTTACGTTGTCAGTAATTTTGTCAATTTTGAAAATAGTATTAAGAAAATGTTTTAGGGGCGCCTGGGTGACTCATTCGGTTAAGCATCTGCCTTCGGCTCAGGTCATTGTCCCAGGATCCTGGGATCGAGCCCCGCATCGGGCTCCCTGCTCAGCAGGGAGCCTGCTTCTCCGTCTGCCTGCAGCTACCCCCTGCTCATGATCTCTCTCTTTCCGACAAATCAATAAATAAAATCTTAAAAAAAAAAAAAGAAAATATTTTAGATAGTGGAGTTTTTCTTAGAGGCTTCTGTGCTATTTCCTTTGCAGAACACAAGGTCACTTAAGTTCGTCAGTGGCAATTATGTGGAAGATTATTTCACCAGTGTAGGGAAAAAAGAAGTCCCGCTACAGTATTCCTTTTAAGTCGGAAGAAACTATGAAAGGAATTGTATGTTTTACCATGAAGTTTATTGAATTTGGTACAGGGTGGTTTTAGAATCCTTAATCTTGGGACATCTGAATGGCTCAGTCGGTGAAGCATCTGCCTTCAGCTCAGGTCATGATCCCAGGGTCCTGGGATTGAACCTGTATCAGGCTCCCTGCTCAGCAGGGAGTCTACTTCTCCCTCTCCCGTTTCCCCTGCTTGTGTGCGAGCGCTCTCTCTCTTTTTGTCAAATAAGTAAAATCTTAAAAAAAAGAAAAGAGTCCTTAATCCTTAAGTGCTTATATGAAATGCTCATGGTCCTGTGCCCATATTGCATTGCTGTGTGGATTGTTAGCACAGACCTACTTAGAGAAGTACCTCTAATGGACAGACTTGATAGGTTGTTGTGGGATGGACAATATTTATTGCCCAATTTTATTACATTTTAGGGGTTTTGTGTACATTATTTGATTATGTCTGCACACTGATTCTACAATGTTGGCAGTATTATCCCTAGTTTGATAGAAGGATAAATTGAGGCCTGGTAAGGTTAAGTAATTGGCACAATATCACAGAGCCTGTAGGTGAGAGAGGCAGGCTTCAACCCAAAAATGTGAGACTCTGGAGTTCTTGGCTAGGTTGGAGGAATTCAGGTCTTTGGGCTGTGTGGTGATGGGACATCGCTTACTGGCGAGCACATTTTGTGCAGGAATCTCTAGCATTGAGGGGGAGGAGGAGCCTGGGATTTCTCCTTAGTCTGAGAATTCAAGGTTCTATTACTTGTCTCCCCAAATGAGATGCTTGTATTCTAAAGGTAACATTTATGGGAGTTTATTAGAGGAATTATAGACCACACATGATCACAGGCCATGCTATAAAAGACAACTTTAGCAAAGACTTCTGTGTTGGAACTTGCAAATCTTTGTAAAATGTGAATATCGATTGCTAACTCCAAAGTGATTTAAGAAAAAAACCCTAATGCATTTTATAGTTATTTCTTATAATGGAAAACAGAAAGGGAGAAACATTGGTACTTGAAGAAAAATGTTTTGGTCACTTTATGGTCATATTGGGATAGAGAGCATTTGTGGGTTTTTGTGCTAAAAACCGATGTTTGCAAACTGTTGGGCTTATTTGCTGACATATTGTAAAACTAATCTGCTTTTAAAAAAGATGTGAAAGGCGAAAGATTTATGCATTTTGAAGAGAAACCAGAGTATTAAGATTTAGTTCTCTAGTTTTTGAACTGAAAGTATAGTACAGAATGATTGTTAAACATGACTTCCGGTATGTTAAAGTATTAGATATATTTGGAAAAAGTGAAATTTTATGAAGTTGCGTATATGAATTCCCAAGGCTATTCCTACTAAATCAGGGCAAATAATTCTGTTAGAAATTCTGTTATAGTAGAGAGGACTATTTTGCTACTCCTCTGGTTTTTATTTTTGAAGACTAATAATCATGAGGGGATAAATGAGAGCTTTTTACCTAGAAAAATTAAAAGGTTAATAACTATCACACAATTACATAGTAAAATTTTTTTTAGATGTAGAAATAGAAGGTGTGCGTGTCCACGATTGCTGAGTCCCTTTGGCTGGCACAATTCATCCCAGGGTTGCTGGGTGTGCTTGCTGCCCTGGGTGGGACTTAGAGGCCTTTACACCAATAATTGTTGGGCCCAGAGCGCATGTATTAATTCGTTTCTGAAGTTTACTTCCTGAGTCCCATTTTTTCCTCATTTGTGTATGACAAAGTTGGTCTCTTGGTTATTGTTAATTTTCTGGGGTCAGGATGGAGACTGGATGCCTGGGAGGATACCAAGGGTCCCTCTCACCACTGCTGCCTCCAGCTGATTCTCCAGTCCCTCATTATGTGGTGGTGGAGGAGTGAGGGGGGCAGTAGTCCTCAGCAGAAGTTGGCAGTGAAGAGGCAAGCTCTGGGAGGGGCCTGGGTCTCCTGGGACATGCACTTACTTCTTGAAGCCCACTGACCCTCTTCTGACCCCTGGGGGGAGCGGGGAGGCTTGTGATTATAATGAACATTTGGTGAGAAATTTTCTAAATTTCCTTCTTATCAGTCAGGACCCCTAAGTGATCCTCTTCTTATTTAAAAATTTGACATTGTGTTTATCATGGGTTTTTAGCATTGAGTTTTTAAAAAATTAAAATATTTTTCATGACTAGTGAGATTTTGGCACCCCTTTAAATTTTGTCTCAGAGGCAGCTACCCCTTGCCTCATCCCAAGTCCTAGCCTTATTCTGATCATTGCCTTGAAAGACTGTAATTCTTTGTCATATGTCATTAAAAGTGGTTATCAAAGCCAAGTAATTTAGAGGTTTATACAAGAAGATTCCAATGATATGCTGGTAAACGACTGCTTATTCATGCTGCTGTCATGGCTGGGCAATGGCAGTTGTAACAACCTGACGTGAAAACAGCTGTGAGGCAGGCTGGGAGAGAGCTTCCAGTCTCTTCTCTGGCAAGGGAAAGAAGCCTGTTAGTTTTTCAGTCCTGGTAGGTAACTATAAGCAGCCAAATATTAGATGAACTTCTAAAAATTTTTATGACTTTTGAAGTGGTTGATATAATATCCTTGTTCTTGAATTCCTCTTCATGGTGAGCAAGTTTTAAAACTGGGTTTTCTCCTGGTAAACATGGCCAGATTGACATGGAATATGCAAATCTTCCCCTAAGTGGGATATGTTAGGAGAAATAGAGCTGTTTGATTGCCTTTTAACTCTAAAATTACTGTGCTGTATTTCTTACTATTTCTTTTTTTTTTTTTTTTAAGATTTTATTTATTTATTTGACAGAGGGAGCGCGCACAAGCAGGGGGAGAGGCAGCTGGAGGGAGAGGGAGAATCAAACTTCCCGCTGAGCAGGGAGCCTGATGCGGAACTCGATCCCAGGACCCTGGGATCATGACCTGAGCCGAAGGCAGACGCTTCACTGACTGAGCCACCCAGGCTCCCCATGTGCTATATTTCTTACTGTTTCTAAGTGACACCGTGGCAAGCCATTAGACCAGAGTGAGATGTAGGAGTGGGGCTCGCATTGACTAGTCTGAGCAGCTGAAATTTCTGGGTTGGCCCCAGGCCTGGCTCTTTGTTGCTTCTTCCACGGTCTCAGAGTATCTGGGGATCTCCTCGACTAGCAGAGACATGCTTTCACCCCGAGCTGTTTTACAGGCGGCCATGAGCGCCCAGGTTGTCTGTGCCAGGTGCCCCGTGCTGCTATGTATGGCAGGGAAAGGGCAGCGGGGGGAGGGCCCACCATGCCCCTAGCAGGCTGCCGAGGAATCACAGGCATCCACGTGTCTTCCCAGCACTCTCGGATCGGCTCTGTTTTCCTCTTCCCTCCTCCGACCTTGGCATTGATTTTTGACAGCTGATATGCAGGTTGAATCTTCATGTTAAATGGAACAAGTCACTTCGGCTTCAGGGACTCCTTTGTCAGTCAGTGGTGTACGTAAAATCTGTCAAGACGAGTTGGAAGTCTGTGTGGCTCAGAGAGAGTAGATTTTAGATAGGGGAGGACTTGGCTCCTTGCCTCGGTCGTTCTGCGCTCTGCATTAATTGGCAGGAGAGTTCAGGGTCTGAAATAGTGTAGATTTCTATCCGTTTGGACAGGCAGGCGTGAGGTGTGTCCGTGTGTGTGGCAGGTTCTGATGAAGTTGGGGTCCTGGTAGGATAGATTTATCAGGTCTGTCAGAGAGGCTGCTTTGGAATTGCGCCACCGCCATCTCTTCTAAGATGACAGAGCCATATCGGGTCATTGGTCGGAGCTGTGCAGACAAGAGGACTAAAACTATCCACAAGTTGTGGTGTCTGGTTCCTTGGAGAACCGCCCCTTGGTGGCGGGCTTCTGCCGGGACTTCGGTCCCTTCTGTGTGCGTGTGGTCATGGAACCCAGAAGTTCCCAGAGGTGTCCCGTTTGGGAGAAAAATAACCATGAAAAGATGATAATAAGATGTAGTTGAAAATCTACTAATCCATTGCATTCTCTTGGGCCTTCAGCATGTGAATTTATGACCTGATGACTTAGGTGTGATCTTCATTTCACACAAGGGCACATTTCAGCTTGGTGATGTGAACGAATGGCTGACGGGCTTGGATGGAGCCTGAGACTCTGTGACTCCAAAGCTTCAGCTTTCCGTGAAGAGCCGGTGGCAGGAACGTGTGGTCCACAGTTTCTGGGATTGCAAGTTGCCATTCCCTGTTGTTGGTTCTTGACTCTTTGCTAGGGACACAGGAGACCTGCCTGTATTGTTTCCCTTCTTCTTGCAAAAAAATTGGTTTTTAAATATAATACATATATATTTTTTTAAAACTGCAAGCAATACAAAAGAAGTAGGAAATGTGCTCCGTCCTCACCAATTTCTCTCCTTGGTGGTGAGTGTTAGAAGCCGGGGTGTCCCCTCTGCTCCACTCTGCTCGCACAGTGAGGGAGGGGTGTGGAGATACTGCCCTGCCCTGGCCTGGTGGGACGGGGTTCAGCACATCGTCTGTGAGCTTCTCTGCCATTTTTACATCAGAGTAATGACGCTGGATCTTCTGATAGAGTTTACTCATAACCTGCCAGGACATTTTAAGGACAGGGAGACTGAAAAGGAGTAAAGAATTTGGGCTGCAGGATCTGTGAGATGAAGACCACCCATGGAGGTGATGTTGTTTAGGGACAGTCAAGCCAAGAACTGGGGAGCAGGAGATCCAGTGTAGCAGCAGGTGCAGCGAGTCCCAGCACATTAGTGGCACGGGGTATCACGTGCATTTCCTTCCTCTCAAGGGTGTTATGGGGAGGTTTTGGACAACAGAAGGTAAAACCTCTCGAAAACTAAAAAGGCAGTTCTCGTGCTGGATGGTGTGGTGAAAAGCTTTTATTGCTACTAAGTATGGTCACTGAACCTGCTTGTTAGGGATTTGCCTACTGTTATATGCTTTAATAAGTTTTGTAAACTTTTATATTCCTAATGGTTTAGAAATCTGAAGAATTGTCTTGTGAGTTTTAAAACAAAAACCAGTCATTATTTTTCAGATTGAAGCATTTCAGTCAACTTTGGTTCACTTCCCTGTGTTGTATATGCTTCACTGACTTCTGTGAAACCAGAAGAGATTTCTTAGTGACACGTATAGCATACTGATTTCCAACGTGATACGGGATGGTATCCAAGAATCTTTCACCCCAGGGTCATGAGTCCCATGGGAAGAGTTTCTGTGCTGACAGTTGGATATTCTGTGTGGTTTCCGGTCCATTTGCGGACGGCTATACTCATCTGCACAGGGCCTGTCACTAATGCATAAATTTGGAGGCGTGTTTGGGGCCATTCGAAACTATTAAAATTTTTGGTGTCCAAAAAATGACACAAATTGGAATTAGCTATTTTTGTTCATCAAAAATTTTCTTTTAGGGGCACCTGGGTGACTCAGTCAGTTAAGCACCTGCCTTGGGCTTGGGTCATCAGCCTGGGATCCTGGGATCGAGTCCTGCTTCGGGCTCCATGCTCAGGGGTGGTCTGCTTATCCTTCTCCCTCTGCTCCTTCCCCCACTTGTGCTCTCTCTCGCTTACTTTTTCTCTCTCAAATAAAATCTTTAAAAACTTTTTTCTTTTAAAATAAAAATATCTGCCCTGTGAAAACAGCAATAGGCTTTTCCATGGGCAGTAATCTTATTTCTAAGTTTGGCATTTTTTTGTGTGTTTGGAGATACGGTATTGAGGTAGGCCTATTGGTCTGCTCATCTGCAAATAGGCCAGTTCCATTAAGTCATAATATTTATTTTTGGGAAAAAAAGTTCGGTGTAAATAAATTCTTTTCATTTGTATTTGCATGTGTTTTGTTAAAAGTTGAACTCAAGAGTCTGTGATTTGAGACATCTACAGTGTTATGTACCTACCAGATTATTGACTTAGTGATGTTTCTACAGAAATGTGACTTTAAAAGTCAAGTTTTATATTTGAAATGTTTTAAAGCACTGTTTACCTATTATACTTGGTATACTTGGTTGAAATTAATTGATTTTCTTATTCTGTGAAGTCTGGATCTAAAAAAAATGTCAATTTTTTTTTTTTTGGTTCAGAATAAAGATTCAGGCTTTGAATCATTAGGAGGAGAGGGGAAGGAACATAATTTGTTGTTCTTACAATAAAAGAGGCTGGTGAGGGAGACATTTTGCAGCTTGAAAACAGATTGACATGAAAGTGGAGGAGACCTGGAGAGATGACAGGTGGAAGGAGTGGGAGGTGTGGGGGGCGGGGCCCGCAAGAACAGTTAAGCTCTGAGCACCCCTTTTACAGTCCTGTCAGGAACAATGAGAAATCTCCATTTTGTCATAATTGACAAAGGAAGTTGTCTAGTGCCGCTGACTCAAAAGGCTGATGACTTTGAGATACTTGGGTCGTGAAAGAAGCTGAATCCTAACAGTGAATTTGTTTATAGGGAGACCAAATCCACTGATACATTTTTTATCATTTTGCATTCAGACCATCTGTGTCTCCTTGAATTAACTGCTATCTCAGAATCTAGAAGAGCTCTTAGAGTCCTCTCCTGCCACTCAGCTTAGAGCTTTTCCCCATATGATGCCTCTGCCTCTCAGTCCTGACCTGCACTGGTGGTAATCTTGGAAGACGCAGCCACAGCGGGAACCCACCTCTCTTTCCTCATGCAGTGGTTTCATATATCCTTCTCTTTTCCTCTTGGGGTGGGGCCGGGGGAGAGGGGAGCTGGCTCTCCCTAGCTGCCCTCTTTGTGTTCTTTTTCTCTCTTTAGGTCAAGTCATCTGACTTCTTTCCTCCCTCCCATTTGCTTCTCTGTGAGTGTGCCCACAGTGCCAGTGTGTGAGAGGGTGAGCCCTGGTGGTGGCCGGTGTGCCCACTTCTTCCAGTGTTTACCATTTGCTCATTCTGAGGTCTTGGTCCACTCTCCTTCTGACTTACCATTTCCCAGTTTCTCTGAAAGAACATAGAGAATATTTCCCACAACAGATCTTGAAAATATCCTGTTTTATGTCCAGAGACCTTGTATGTGTAGAATTTGTGTTTGGTTATAGGGTTTAAGTTAAGAGAACACTGTATAGTAGACTTTCTGGTCCCTGCTCTCACTTGAGTAAACATCCTAGTACTAGTATAGTAAGTAATTTAGGATGCATTCCTAAGTTCAGGAAAAGCTGTCAGGATCTTCTGGTTCACTCTTGAATCTTCTGGAACACTGCTGTGGTTAGACTTGGTGACTGGTAATCGTGAAAGGTGATCCTTGGAGGGCACCCTCTAGGGGTCCTGGCACAGGAGGGGGGGTTGTCATGGTAACTGGAGTTCTGGGACAGAGCTTCTGAGGCCTTTCACAGCTCCCCAGCACAGTTCCTGTTATTCTTCCCCCTCTCCCCCTCTCTCACAGCACCTGTGGGATTTCAGCATGTCATTAACATAAGGCAATATTAAGCCACTTTGCTTACTAGATCCTTCAGCAGCACTTGAATCATGGTTCCTTACTTCCTCTTTTCTTGAACAACCTTTGGTCCAGTATTTATTAACTACATTTTAAAAATAAACATTTTATTTTGGAATAATTTTCTATTTAGAGGAAAGTTGCAAAGATAACACAGAGTTCCTTTATACCCCTCACCCAGTCCGCCTTGCTAACATCTAACCTCACCATGGCTCATTTGTCCAAAGTAAGAAACCAACAACAGTATGTTACTTACCTAAACTCCGGAATTTTATTTGGTTTTCACCAGCTTTCCCACTAGTGTTCTCTTTCTATTTCAGGATCCAATCTGGGAACTATGATACATTTAGTTGTCAGCTGTATGTTAATATAAACTTACGTATATATCAGTGGTTGGTAATTTTGTTTAGGGGGATGGAAGGGAGAGTGAGTTACCTTCTGGCTGTAGTGTTTTTTTCCATTTGTGAATATTCCATTCAGCCATATCAATCATAACCATTTACTGACTATCCCCACTTGTACTTGTTCTGGTTTGATGTTTTTTAAGTACTGTGTGCTCTTTAAATGCTTTGTATTTACAAATAAAATTAGTAGTACTTTGAATGAGGTGGCAATAGGCTTCCTTCCATTTTAATGAGGTTGTGAATACATAGTTTCGATGTGCCATGGAGCTGATTAAAAATGGGATTCTACTTGTATGACCAGATGAGTCCGGTACCAGCTTTCCCAGGACCAGTGGTACTTGTAAAAGCCTGATCATTCCTTCTAGCTATCTAATAAAAGTATTTTCCTTAAAATTATAGATGTGTGTGTCATGTAGGATGATTAGTCCTGTGTGTGTGTGTGTGTGTGTGTGCACGCATGTGTGTGCATGCTTGTGAAGGGGGGGTTGTGTTAAAACTGGCATTCAAAAGGGTAAAATAGAAAATATTTGAGTAGTCGGATGTAGTAATTCCATAGGCCTCAGGATAATGTTCATCATCTCAGCTTCTTCAGCAAGACGTACACATCTGGTCTTGCCTTCCTCCTGGCCCCTTGCCGATGTGCATCATCCTGTACTGCAAGTGCTCGGCCTGGATCACGGTCCTGTGAGCCACCCTGCTGTCCCAGACTTCCTAGTTCCTTAAACACGTATCCAGGCTGTCTTGCTCTGGCTTTGCCTCCCCACGTAATAAGCTTGTTGAGGAAGGGGATATGACCTTTACTTCTCTGGCCTTGGTGTTAAGTGCAGCTCAGTAATGTTTGTGACAGAGATCTCTTTAGTGCCTGGTGGGGCCGAGGCTAGCCATATGACTTCACCTGTCCTTGATGGCAAAATGTAACCAGGTACCTTGAGAAGCGCTTTCTGCCTTTGACTGTTGGGAGCACAGAAATAAGAGATCCTCTTTGCCTGGCCACATAATCACAGAATGAACTTTGGCTTCTGTTGAAAAGTGAAAGGCAGATTATATGAGTGAGATACCTTTGACCTCACAACTATTAAATATATTAAACACACTGTAGAATGAATTCCTGGGACCAGGTCAACATCAACCCCTGCTTCTCTGTGTGCCTTTCGCCATTCACATTTCTGTGACTAGATCTTGATCTTGACGTTCTCAGTTGGGATAGTGGAGAGTCTCAATGGCTTAAAAGGGGAGGGAAACATGAGCTTGTTGCTTTGAACCTTCTGGAATGTCTAACATAGCCTATTTACAACATTTCAAAATAATTCTTAAACTTCCTTGTCTGTCGTCGTCACTTTTTAATGAATATAGACAATAGTGCAGAATTACTTATTTAAGTAATTTATTTCTATCTCACCGCTTTTATCATTCTATTAATGAGAAAAATCAACTCTAAATCGAGTTGAACGAAGCATGTATTATATATATTTTTTAAAGGTTTTATTTATTTATTTGACAGAGAGAGAGAGATAGCGAGAGCAGGAACACAAGCAGGGGGAGTGGGAGAGGGAGAAGCGGGCTTCCCGCTGAGCAGGGAGCCCGATGTGGGACTCGATCCCAGGACCCTGGGATCATGACCTGAGCCGAAGGCAGACGCTTAACGACTGAGCCACCCAGGTGCCCCCAGGCATGTATTATAAACGCGTAGTGGTGCATGGAAGGTGAACTTACCTTTCAGAGGAAACAGTTTCTCTGTTCATTCACTCATCATGCCACAGACATTTATAAAGCACGTACTCTGTGCTAAGCCCCATTCTGGGTGTTGGGGCCATGGCGGTGAATAGGAAACCCAGGCCCCTGGTCTCATGCAGTTTGACTTACAAGCTTAGTTGTGTGGATGGTGGTCTTGGTCACTGAGCTAGGGAAGTCTAGGGAGGAGCAGGTTTGGAGGGATTTCAGAGAGCTGCATTTGGCCATGTTGAGTTTCAGATACCAGCAGTATATTTTTGTTTTAATAAAGGCAAAAATTCGGTATCCATTTACCATTACACCCTCCTAATTTTCTGTTTCATAACTTTTAAAATTTTGATGTTTTGTTGAAATTATAATGGTTGTTTTTTTCCCCCCAGTCATCATGTATACATTATTTAAAAATGTAATCATTTCTTCTTCCCTTCCATTGGTGATGGAGGGATTCCTGCCCTAGGGTTGTGGGGATGACCAAACACATGACACCTGGCACTGGACAGGTGAGCTTGATGACAGTTGATTTTGTATAACTGGATATCACATATACTCCCAGCCCAGGGATGAGAACAGTCAGTCAGGGGGAACACTTGGAAACAGAGAGAACAAGCAGGGGCTGTGGAAGGCAGGCTTTGCAGTATCGAGAGGGTAGGGTGGCCCCTGGTTCCCTGAAGAGGATGTGACTAGCTTGTGTGAATAGTTCTGTGCCATGGCAGGCTCCTCAGGATAAGCAGGAACTATGCCTGGTCCCGTGATAAGGAGGGTTGTTTGGGTAGGGGACCTTGTCTGTGAGGTCTGAGTGAGGAGGGGAACTTGCAGTTAGGCCATCTGAGACCTTCCTGGTTTTCCAAATGTCAAGGCAGCACATAATATTGGGCCTTCGTTTTAGGTTTATACCACATATTTGAACTAAAACCATGCTTTATACTTATTAAATGCTGCAGAGAGCGTTCCTTCATTTTAGAAGGCAATAAAATATTTGAGATGAAATGCACGGATAATTATAATATCAGAAATTATGTACCTATGATGGGACTGCTTTAAGCTAGCTCTGAGCTGCAGGGGTCCATGTAACGTGTTCATGTGCCACGCCTTGGCTGGGGTCCAGAGGACTGATTACTGGCCAACCACTGCATGTGGCTGGGTGGGAGGCCGGGGCTGACGTGGTCTCTAGGGAGCAGCCCTTCAGTGTGCATGGTTGGCTCTGGGTCTCTAAGCCTGCAGTCTATTTTGGTTTTCCCCATGGAGAGTACATCCTCCCAGTGGAGGGGACAGTTATGGGCTTTTCTTTCTTTTCTTTCTGCATAAAATTTAAACTCCTGCTACTGCCTTGCTAAAAGGAGGAAAACATGCCTGAATAGAAAAGTGTTTCAAATGTTGATCTCTAGTCATTGATATGCACGATGAAGTGATTAGGAGAAAGGTGTATTGATGTTTGCGATTTACTTGGAAATGCATCACAAAATAAGATGGACTAATAGGTGGGTAGAGCGATGGATAGATGTGTGATAAAGGAAACGTGGGAAGCTGTTAACCCTAGAATCTAAGCAGGGTACACAGCTGTTCAGAGTATAATTCTTTGAACTTTTTGTGTTTGGATAGTTTCAGAATACAATAGTGGGAGAAAAATGTTCCAAAGTAAATGGGATGTGTTTCATTCGTGGATAAAACTAGCATTAAAAAAGAATTGGAAGTATTTGTGTGCACAAATAGTAAGACTGTTCAATAGGTTTTTTTTTTTTAATTTGTGTTTATGTGTAATGCAGGGTTTTGTTGTTAACAAAATATGTATTTTACAGTTTGAAGACACTGGCGTCAGACGTTTTCTTTGTAATAAAGAGCGCAGAGGCAGTATGAGGCCCTGGGGAGATGACCACGGTCTGCAGCGCTCCTCCTGTGGGTAGCCAGGGGAAAGCTCAGATAAATACGCGAGATTCAAAGTGTCTAACTGAACAATGAATTTCTGTTCGAGGGTTTAATGTTGTTGAGGAATTTAGCATAAGAATTAGATCATACCATCAGCACAGGCTATTTTTTTGCCTTGTTCTGTTTTCAATTTTAGGCAAAAGAAAGGGGAAGCTTTCATTGATGGGTCAAAACCATGAATGTGTATATATTCTGCTGCATATATTGCATTTTCTTTGCATAGTGTATTTTTTTTAAGGGGATGAAAGCAACTCTTGGATTATTTATGTTTTAGGACTTCCCTCTCAAAATTATTCATTTTGGGGTATGATTTTTAAAAGTCTTAATTGCTTATGTAAAGTATTTGGGAAAAAACACACACAAGGGAAAAAAATCTGATTTTATCACTCCAAGAAAAATGTTTATTACACAAATAGCACATAAAATATATGAATACCATATATATTTATATAAATACCATATACAAAATATTTCACTTAAAAATTGGGATTATACTACATGTATTGCCTTGCTGAAGGGATTATAGTCAAAGTGTATTGCCATTTGCCACTTAATTTGAAATGAATAAAAATTGGATTCTTTTGTTTTTCCTATTATAAAGGATCTGATGAGAATCTTTCTGAATAATTAATTGCTACATGTACTTTATTTTCTTAGGCAAAATCTTTGAAGCCTATTTGATAAGGTTAGGTAGCACTTTGATAGACATTGCTGATGAAGTTAGGGAGATGGAATGCTTGAAGTAGAAGCCAAATTTGGGAGCTGGCAAGAGGATCCATTGAGTTGGGAACAGATGATTTGAGAAGGAAGAAGAGTAGGGGAGATAGGGTGGAGAATTTAGATTGTGGTTAGTTACTTTGGGGTTCAATCATCACTGCATATCTCATAATATGGAGGTATCATAACTTATGTAACCATTTCTTAATGATAATGATTAATATTTTCTCCAGTATTCTATTATAAATAACAACTGCAACAGCATCTTTATAGATCCATTCTCTGTGTGGGAGTTTTTCCTTTAGAATATAAATGAGTTGCTTGGAGCAAAGGAAGTACACATCTTATGTTTTATTAGATATTGACAAATTGCACTAAAAAAGATAATTTATACTCTTCTGCCTCTTGTGAAGACTTAGTTACCTATTTATCATTTTTTTTGTTAATTTGATAGTCAAAAATTGGCATATTATTATTTTAATTTCCCTTAGTTTATATCTATTCTTCACAATTTTCTATTTACCCATTTCAATTTGAGGTTGTTTTTCTTTTGAGCCATTTATAATAGTAACTTTTTGTGATACATATTGAAAATATACTTTCTGGTCTCTTCTCCATTGTTTAAATTTTTTTAATGGTGTATACCACACTCTACAGAAATTTTTAAGCTTCTGGCTTTGGGGTTTTATATCTATATAGTCTTGCTTAAGAAGACCTTACTCACCCTAACTGCAAAAGTATTCTATGTTTTAAAATTTAATACTTAAAAAATAGTAAAGCAAAAACATGTAGAATCTAGTGTTGGGTTAATCTGGAATTGATTTTTGTATTTGGGAAGGAGTAATCTAAATTCTTCCCTGCCTCACCCTTGCTCCCCAAGTGGAGAGCCAGTTGTTTTGACACAGTATCTCAAGTTTTTGTTTTCTGTCTGTTTTGTTTTTAAAGTGCTCGTGTCTTTCTGTGTACATTCAGGGCAAATCTTCACCAGTGAGAATTTGCTCTTTAAGTGCCTAAGCATATTATCTAAGTGCTTTTGTGAAGTACTTCATTGACATACCATGTGATTACTTTTTTGGGTTGAATAATACTGATGCATTATAATAAAAGTTTTTAAAGGGAGTTATTTTTTGAAACTGAGAATAAGTTTCCTAAATCATAAAATGAGATTAGGGTATACTTTGCAGTTCATTCTTTGTGATTTTTAAAAGTACATGGTTTGCATACATACTCTTTATACTATTTTTTCTGAATAAGCGATGGTTTTGCTATTTATGGGATTCATTTAGTCAATGGGAAGTAAGTGGAAAACAACTTCGACTTTACCTTTGTAGAAGCATAATTTACTCCTTTTGTGGATTGCAGTTAGCTTGATACTGGGGATTTTGAGAAAGATAATTTTTATTAAGTTTGAATCTGCTTACCAGAACAGATAACCTGATAAAAACCGTGATCATGCTTGTCACTAGTTTTTTGGTCCTTTTTTTTTTTTTTTTAAAGCTGGATGCTTTTTCAAATTTATTAGTGACAACATGGAAGTAAGTATGTTTGCATTAAAATCTTAGACAATTAGTAGTAAAGAAAATTTTTCTTCTAAAATTTTGTCTTAAATAGAAAGAACCCACTGAGGAGTGATAGTAATGGGTAGTGATACTGGGGAGGTTCACCTTCCGTAAGCAAGCAGGAAATGACTGGTTAGTAATGACTTGGTTAGTCATGCTTTTGTGCATGATTAATGGTGTTATCTTTGAACTTTGGTATAAAGTCTAAGAGGGAAGCAAATGTTTCATTTTAATAGTGAGCCTTTTATGTTTGTAGTTGATAGAGATGTATTGCCCAGCACCTGTGTTTTTCTTGAGAAACTTTTGTGTTTCATTGCTTCTTGCCAGCCGAATCCTTCCTTGAAGTGTCACCTCATTTCCTCCAGGGGGCAGGGGAGAGGGAGAGCCAAAGAATGGGTGGGAGTTGGGGAAGAGATGCTAGACTAGGGTCTTCATAGAGGACTCCTCCTTGGAGTCTCCTGTCCGCCTGGCTTTGAAAGGTGGATGGTTCTCCCTCAGGCACCTTGTGCTGTTTGTACTGGCCTCATGGCATGTCTCACGTTGGCTGCGAGCACTGCGTGGGGAGGTGTGGGTTTGTCAGGGATGCTTGCCCACTTATTGGAAGGCTCAGGTTTGTTTTATTAAGACAAATACAGATATTATGGCATAAGTTGTAAATTTTATATGCATTTTTAAAGATAAAATCAAGATACCCCAACAAAAGAGACTTGAAAGACATTTTGTACTGGTGGAAGGGGAGAAAAGGCTTTTGCGGCTCTCATCAGAACTTCAACCATAGAATGCCCTCTATTTTACTGCTTTTACATTTTCTTGAGAAGAAGAATGCGAACTACGTTGCAGGCTTGGCTATGTACTTAATGCTATTGGTGACTATTCTGTGGTTTAACATTTTCATAAGCTTGCAGATCTCAGTGGTGGCACGGAATGCTGTTTTCCTCTAATAGCTTCCTCCTCCTTAGAGACAGGGAAAATACCCTGCTGTCTAGTTTTCAAGGAAGGATTAATAGCTATGATTAATTTTGCAAAAAACTGTTTTTGAGATTTAGTCTTGCACACTTTTTCCCTTCATTTTTAACCTATCAATTCTGAGAAGCTGAGAAAAGTGAGCCATGGGATTATTTCCCATTTTACTTGTCTTGTTGAATTTAGTAGGCTTACTTCTTTGCCTCTCTTGTAAATATTTGCAAATTCATTACAGTATTTACTTTCCCTGTGGTTTAACTTAAAAATAAAGATTTTGGCAAAACATGTGGCATGCTGAAAAATATTGGGCTAGTAGTTAGGAGATGGAAGGTTTAAATCTTGCTATCCAGTTGCTATTTGATTTTGACCCCTTAACTTTTCTCAGTTGTTATTTACTACCTCCAAAGTCTTTGTATTCACTTAAAGTTCAGTGATTTTAATGGCAAATAATTGTTTTATATTCTTTTATGGCTTAAAAAGTGTTTTATGAGGAACCTTAATTTCATAGAACATACGACTATAGGTTTTTGTGTTGCTTCTGAATAAACTTGGTGCAGTAGTTCAGGTGCTATGATATCCAGCCAGCATTAGAGAATAAGTGTAACTTTCACAACTATCAATGTCAGCAGTTAGTGTAAAGGATTAGTATAAAAGACTAAGGAAAAAGACTAGTATTAAAGAACAGCTCTCCAAGTAAGAGTAGTGAAATTTATCAGGTAACTGGGGATCTCCAACAAGAATACATTTTCTTGGGGTGCCTGGGTGGCTCAGTTGGTTAGGTGTCTGGCTTTTGGTTTCCGCTCAGGTTGTGATCTCACAGTCCTGGGATTGAGCCCCACATCGGGGCTCTGCACTCAGTGTGGAGTCTGCTTCAGATTCTTTCTCCTTCCCCCTCCCACTCTGCCCCTACCCCCCCTCAAATAAATAAATAAAATCTTAAAAAAAAAAAAAAGAATATACTTTCTTTGCATATAACTTAAAATTCAGACCAGCTTGAAAGAATTCCTGAAAGAAGATGGTCATAATTTTATATTTGCACTTCTTTTTTAAATCAGAAGACCGTATTAAAGTGGAGAGAAAAAATTTAAAAGAAATAGTGTAAAGCATATGCTATAGATGTTTATAATGATGACTTTATCATGTGTACATCCTTGGAGAAAAAGTTATCTTTATAATACCAAGACCCTGCTTATGGACATTTGTAGCTGTAAAATTAATTAAGTTTGGGGAACAGAGTTTTGTAATTTACAGGTCTGTGTAGGTCTGTGTCACCAGATCAAATTATACCTGCTCTTCCTCCCCCATTGCTTTTGACGTTAGGCCATTTTCCCTTTAATTGGGAGATGTTAGAATAAGCATACCTACGAGACTCAGTGCTGGATTTATTAAAGAGTGATTTTGAGGACATGGTTTACTATGTCTCACACAGCATTCTCTTAGAGAATCCACAAACGAAATTTCTTCCTGGTAATAGATACAGTTGTGGTTCTCTTCTTAAGTGTATGCACAGTAGCCCCCCTTATCCTGGGTTTCGCTTTCCCTGGTTTCAGTTACCCGTGGTCAGCACAGTCTG